>NW_024468522.1:199074-202369 GCF_001632365.1 Laetiporus sulphureus 93-53 | reverse complement strand
GCGACGGTACGTTTCGTAACACAAGCTTCCCTCTCCAACCGCCAAGACCCTTTGGCAATTAAGCCATAAGATCCTTTCTTCTCCGGCTGCGCTTCCGCTTCGAGGAAGGGAGTATTCTTGACACAGTATACGTGGAGCTGTCGTGTGATTCAGTGGAAGATTGATCATTCGTGCCGATGCTTGACTGTTCTGGTGCAGGACTGCCCAGAGACAAGTATCGCTTCTCGACTTGATCAGCCCAAGAAGTCTGATTGGCGCTTGATGATTCAGAATCACTGTTGAACAGCTCGACAGTCCGTCCACTGCGAAGTACTGGTTGGTTTGAGGGACTCGGAGAAGTTCCTCGCTTCGCATTGCTGCCAGTGCTTGGATTCGAGGAATCAATACTGGAGTTCCGTGCATAGGCTGCCTTGGGATGCTTGGGTGATAACGAATCGGGGATTCGTCCTGCATTCCATCGGTCATTCTTGCGCAGTGGTCGCGCCCTTGATCGGTTACTGTATTCAGAAGTATCGTTCGCCCGAGGTGGCTTTGGACATTCAAATGCGTGATGTCCGATACGATTGCAGTTCCAGCATCGACCAGAGAACTGTCCTTGTCCAGGATGTGAACGGCGAGAATCTTCGCGAGTCCCTTTGAATGGCTGATTGATCCATTGGTTAATGGAAGGTGAAGACTGCTGGTCAGACTTGGTCGACTGCCGTTGCTTGGTCTTCTTCTGTTTGCCTTTCTGGTTAGGACACGTCTGTTCACGTTGGCTGGGCATGCTGTTTGCTGAAGAGGAAGACGTAGATGAAGTACTTTCATCGTTATCTCCTTGCCGGCTCTTGTCAAATTTTCTTTGGACAATGGCTTTGATTCCATGCCATTCTTTTTGACTGAGATCGAGCGATGACATAAGGACTTCCTTCCATATTGACGTAGGGAAGGCTGTCCGATCGTGATGTGATGAATGAGTTCGTATGGCGCCAATTCGAATGGTATTCATGCCAAGAATATGTTCAGACATTCGATCGATATCCATAGGTTCGTCATTATCTTCTTCGGCTTCCTTCTTCTTCTGATCGACATGGTGATCTTGACTGCTACCTCCGAGAAGAAGCTTGACAAGCTTTGCATTGACCAACTTTGTTACTAGTTGCTCAATCTGCTTTCGCATCTTCTTCGTGATCGACGGATCTTTTGAGGGTTCTTTTGATCCGGTAGACGCGCGCTCATCCTTCTTCTTAATTGAAGAAGTCTTCTTCTGCTTCTTCTTTGATACGGCCTGTACTGGCAGGGTTCGATCGATGTTTGGCTCCTTTGCGGGACATTGATCCATTTCGTGCCCTGGCTTCCTGCACCTATAGCATAGGCGTTTCTTGACCGGATGGCTCCGCACCTGTCCTATTCGTCGTGCCCTGTCGACGTCCATTGCATTGGGATCATCTATATCCATCGAGTCTCCTTCATTCATTGAATCGCCCTGATCCATATGCGTGATAAAATCGAAGATATTGCTTTTTCCCTTATGGACGTTTCGAAGGTCGTTAACTTGTCTTGCCACGTCGCAAGCATCCTCATATGTAGTTGGAGGATTCGGGGTAAGGAAGACTTTTTCTGCCAACTTCGATTCCAAGCCTCGCTTGAAATGGACGAGCTTGGTGTAATCGTCATCGATTTCAGCATAGCGAAATAGGATATCGAGATTCCCAATGTAATCGTCGACCTTTCCTTTCTTCTGCCTACACTGATTGTCGAGTAACGTTTGCCACGCTTGGTCCTTGGTTGCGACTCCTCCATACTTTTCTTGGAGTGTCATCCGAAAGTCGCGATAAAGTCCTAGATCATCCGATCTTCCTGTAGATGCGATCATCGCTGCTTCCCATGATTCGACCCATTTTGCTGCTGCCGAACCAGGTTCGAAGTGGGATAGGATGAACGTTATCTGACTATAGTCGTCGTTGTATATGTGGATGTTTGCCTGGAGATGTCGTTCTCCAGCCTGGAGGAATGACGTGAATGTTCGCTTATCTCCTGCGAACGGTCGGATCTTGCCTAGCTGTAATTCCTCCTTTTCCAATTCTGGTTGTGCAGAATTATACAGCGCGTAGAGATTCATTTCCAGGAGATATTCCTGCCACTGGAATTCCAGACATGTCGGTCCTGGATGCACTGGTGGTCCATTGGCTGGATCGTACCGTGCTTTGATAGGATTTTGACCAGTAGTTCCCAAACTACCTGTTTGCGCCATGGCCGACTGTGGCCTTATGGGTACTCCGAGTGACGTTACTGGCCTTTCTCCTTCCGAGGATGACCTTGTCAAAGGTGTCGTCCTGACTCCTTTCCATAATCCTAGCCCATCGTAAGGCTTCCTGGATGTTGGCGTAACGCTAGAGTTGCCACTCCTTAGTAAACTTGGATTGATGCCGAGAGGGTTCCATTCCTCCCGTCCTCTATCCTTGTTTGATCCTTCGGCGTCCTCTGGCCTCGGATCGACTTGTATCGATTCTCCTCTAGGAAGGTCCGTATGCGTTAGGAATTCGTCCTCGAAATCCTTTGCAATGTCCTTCCTATTATTGATTACTCGTTGAATTTCTTCAACGTCATGTTCGAGCTCTCGCAGCTCTTGCTGTTCTTCTGGGGTTGTAAGGTTCCCCAGCCGTTGTCGTCTTCGCAGTGCAATGGCTCGCGTATTCCTGACGTCTGCGAACCAATCTAATTCCTCATTGGTTGCATCGTTCCATGACAACGGCGTCATGTATCCTTTATCTCCTTGATAGCCTACCGGCTCATCTCCGGAGTCCGATTCGTATTCTTTGTTTTCGCGATACGACATCTTGCCTTTTCTTGGTGGCCCTTAACCAATTGTTCGTTGACCGCACAGGTTCGCGTCTTCACACAGAGTTCTTCTGGATAGTCACACGGACTATCGCTAGTTCCTTGAATCTTCTTGATTCCGAATTTGCCTTCCCTGGGAAGGGCTTTAGCACGTCTTCTACGTGTGCCTCAGATGAGGGCTTCTCTTCTGGATTACCACACAGATAACCGCTAGTGCTTGAGTTCGATGAACACACAGACTTGGTTGACCTACACAGGTTTCCCTTCCTTGTCGTACCAAGGAAACCACACAGATCCTGGAAGTGACCTCACAGGTCCTGATTCTTCTGTAGCGTCCAAGTAGACCCCACTTCTTGTAAGTGGTTCTAAACCTAAACAGGTTGACCTATAGAAAAACCTCTTCCAAATGTTATGAAGCGTTCCCTGTTAGAACGTTCAGAACCACGTGTGCTTTCTCACACGTACTAGTCCACAG
>NW_024468522.1:181530-197469 GCF_001632365.1 Laetiporus sulphureus 93-53 | reverse complement strand
CAATAATGCTTAAATGCTGTCATCTGCAGCATTGGGGTCTCATTCTTGCATCTTTATGAATGCTATCAAAATTGTGCTGCAATGTTGATGTTTAAAACATTTTAAAACATTCAAAATGATATCAAAATTTATGTGCTAAGAACATTGCATAATTATTTGGACTGTTATTACAATGTGTTTAAAATGTTTCGGGCAGAATCATGGGCCCATGCCCCCGGTGCCAGTACCATGTCTCGATACACGACTGCATGGTGGATCACTGACCCAAATCGCGTCGGGCATCAGCCCACCGTAACCATCCGCTCCAGCACACATGCAGCCGCCGTGAAGTTGTACTGTGCCAGCATCTCCAGCACGACGTTCACATTCACAAGGCCCAGCACCTGCCACCATTTCCTGAAACATCCGCAGACCCTCCTCCAGCTGTCCCAATATGAACGCCGCACGCGCGAGCGCGTTGAGCTCGAAGTGATGCACATGTATCAGCGGCCGCCGACTCGCATAATATGTTTTAAACACGCGCATCGCGAACTCTTTGAAATCGGCTTCCCTATCCTCGATGACTGTCGTGATCGAGGCTGTACAATGTCGATACCGACACGCCATTCGCCGAATGGGAGCACGGCTATGGCGGACGTCTCTGTGACTCCGACTGGCCCAATTCTCAGTGGGCGTCCACCTCTCAAGTCGCCTCATTGAGTTCGCCGGAGTATCTAATGAGGGCCCACAACAGGCGGAGCAGCGAACAGCACAGCTATCACGAGGATGCATTCGAGGGGCGCCACCGCAACTTGGCCCTTCCCTCCCAGCTTTCCTCCTCCTCACTGATCCAGTCGCCCTCCATGCCGCCTCGCAACAATCATCAGGACGGGATAGACTTCGATCTATTGGATCTGGCAATGGAGTCATTGGTCCGACTGCAGGAGATTCTTGATGAGGCTTCAGAGGGAGAGGCAAAGGATGTCTATGCAGACCTCGTCGAAGCGGAGGGCAGCGGTATGGCCAACTAATGCACGGAGGTGGATACAATGCGTGGAATAAGTAAGAACGGCTTTCGTGTCATAGAATCGCAATGAGCAGGAGACCAGGGGAAGGGGCACACGCAGAGGAGGAGATGATGTAGTAGGTAGCGAGCCTGTTTGAGAGAAAGTGTTCAGCTTCAAGTCCTGCTCAGAAATGTACAGCGTACCATTTTATTTATTTTAGGTTTTCGAACAATAAGACCATATCGCGCGATGGCCTGGTTCCATAAGCAAAGGGCACAAGGCGGCCAAAGCGCAGCGTTGACACAAGCGCCCGAACTGCGACGTGTCATTCTGGTTCACCCGAGCTGCGTCCCCTTTTCAACTTTCCAGCTCAACCCACTCATCTGGCACACGTGGGTTCTTACTCGAGGAGGCTCCCAAACACGCCTGGAAATGGTCGGCAGCCCCTGACGGGCAAGTGTCTGATGTGGCTTGACCAATGGGCTTGCTTGGCGTGGCACCATGAACCTTGCTAAGCGCAGTAGAATCAACACTTGGTGCTCCAACACGAGTGACAACCACGGAGGATGCTGGATCTACAGATTGAGGCATTTTTCCAGTCGAAACTGACTTTCGCTGATTCAAGTCTAGGTCCCTGCGCAGGCCAAGAAAGCTTCCGTGGTGGAAATGCCTCGTCCGCGCCCTCGAGCAGCACTGACACAGCCACATCTACCACCTCACTGTCATGCAGCTTGTCCTCCTCCTCAGCATTGTCCAGTAGTGTGGATCCCTCTCATTTCGCGAATCTTGTGAATAGACTCACAACATAGAGCATCGCACCTGCGTTGCCCTCGATGAAGGTCCTATCATTTCTGCTTTCCACAAAAGCGTACCACTCCTAAAGCATGCGTGTGTGCGTTGCGAACTGCGCGAGGTGACTAGCCCGATGAAGTGCTCATGATCCAGCACAGGTAGCGGAATCTGTGCTTCCAAAACATGTGTTGCGAGCTGCCGTGCTAGGTGAGCCTTCTTGATCTTCTTTGTAAGGTGCGTCATGAGCCAGACGAGGAGAGGAGACATTCTTGAGGAGGCAGATAGGCCTCCTGTGGTGTAAACGAGACAGAATAGATGACCTCAGCAAGGTGAGCTTTAATTGAGAAGCAGTGTACCAGAATAGCTTACCAGCTGTTGACCACCATCCTAAGTGAAGAACAGAGTGCACCGACATAGTCATGATAATGAGAGAGAAGTCCGTCAACATGAGATTCGCATGGTACACCACGCTGGAAGGCACACTATGAGTCTGCACGAGCGCATTCACAATCTCCATCGAGCGCAAGCGCGTCCCCGCCGCTGTGAGATCACATGCAATGAACATCAGCAGCTCGGCTGCCTTGTGGGGGCGATGCCGAACTTCATCCGATTCTGACTGTGCTCTTGCATCTGCTAAGACTCCAATGAGTAGAGTCGCAAGAGTGTCATTGATCTGAGTGTCGAGCCTAGGATGAGCAGGGAGGTTCAAGATCGCTATCGCTATGGGTACCCGGTTATGTTCGTTAATGGACATGAGCTGGCTGGAAGAACGGAGAGCGCCGAGCCAAGGCAGCGACCTGTTCCTTGTCCAGAAAGTTTTGCTGCATGAGAAGGAGGATATTTTTGAGCATGATAGAGCAATATGTTTGTCCGACGTGGTGCCAATTTGACAGGATGTCCTGGACCAGCAGGCGGGCGATCTTGTCCTTTTTCTTCTCCGCAACTGCCACCAGTATGGGCGTGGCGTACTCCAGATTAGTGTCCTTAAACAGAGAAAGGCCCTGCTCACGCAATGTAGCATAGAATGCGAGAGGGTCATCTTGAGGTGACGGGTCAGCTCTCCACCGCATTTTCAGGATCTTGAGCTGCTTGCCAGTGGGTCGCCTGGGAAGTGGGAGCGGATCCAGCTTCGATTTGGCAGACCAGCCAGTCAGGTTCAACGGGCTCGCCCCTGTTGACGACTTCGATCGATGTCGGAAATTTCCTACGTACATTGCAATTCCGCGAGTTTGCAATTCCGGTTGCAATTGCATTACAAGATAAACTATTTTGTTAAAATGATATTCCAATTAGAGCTATTTACTTACCATATCGGACCTTGAATTGTAACGCGATGCGATCACGTTGCAATTCCTTCAAGGTGCGCCGTCTTGTGTCATTGCCGCGTCTTGCCACCGGACGTCTTACAAGTGCTTCACAATTCTTGCTCGCTTTTGTATCTTGAGCTCTCTTACCTTTTCTGGAGCTTACATCTTGTACAACTCTGCAATGTCCTCACGGCAGGTCACAACCTGATTGCAGGCTGAAGGCCACCATGCCTCTGTACAAACACGTCAATGCGAGAGGTGTCACAAGACTTTCAATGCAAAGGGGATCACAAGCCATGAGCGAAAATGTTTAAGAGAGGCCAGAGATCGTGATCGTGATGCGGAGCTGTTGCGAGAGCTGGTCCCGGAACGAAGTAAGTGCTTGGAATACATATTCTAAAACACGGCTTATTCTGGTATTATCATTAAACTCCAGTTGTGGAGACAGATGGCTTGCAAGGTGCAGCACGAGAATTCACAAGTCGCCTTGCGGGAATTGCGAGTTTAGGTATGCAAATGTCCTTGACTGCATAGAAGGTGGCAATGTGGCCGTAAATTTAACTGACTTATGTCTACAGCTGCTTAGACAGTTGTCTTGGAAGCACCAAGTCTTCAAGGTGCAGCTAGCCACTATGACGGTAAGTGATGCTAGCCTTATATTCTTCAAATTATTGTCTTATGCCACCGCCATAAGGACCTCCACTGTGTGGCGAGATGCCCTTGCATGAGCCAGCTGAATGCCCTGCCGGTGCATCAACCAATGACTTGAATGCAGGTCCTGACATATCTGATGAAGGTGAGTAGTTGTGGACTACAGGAGTTGGCAGCTCGATTGTGTGCTGATATGATCTGCCAAATAAAGATATATTCGAGCCATGTATTGACGATATCAAGACAGTGTTTCATCCTCGTGCAAGAACTCCGATGCGGATTCAGTCATTTGAGGAATATGGACGAGACGAAGCCAGTCAGGCTCCTCCACCGCAATCTGAGAAACCTTGGCGACCATTTCGAATGCGCACAGACTTTGAGTTTGCTGAGATTGCTCTAAATGCTGCACTCAACAAAAACCAAGTCAATGCATTGATCAATATCATTAATGCAGTTGCCAGTGGCAAGGCTGAATTTACCATAGCCAGTGATGTGAAGCTTCACAAGTATTGGGAACAAGCATCAGTGCTGTTGACACCTGTACGTATTCTTAAAATCTTGGCTAACCTGTCTTCTAACCATAAACATTGCTTATCAAATATAGTTTGAGCAGTACACTGTAGATGTTCCATACAAGAAAGAAGTCCGCAGTTTTGAGCTTTATGGCCGTGACTTGTGGGAATGGTGTCTTGATTTGCTCTGTGATCCATGATTGAGATCACATTGGAATTGGGATGCTGTGAAGCTGTACAAATTCAATGGCAGTAATTTGTGCACTTTGTTCATGAACCATGGACTGGGGACCTTTTTTGGAGAATTCAGGTAATATAATTCATGACATAAATCATGTTCATTATTTGACCTTTTCATAGAGCAACCTTCCAGAAGATGGCACTCCTTTTGGACTTATCATCTATGCAGATAAGACAAAGCTATCCAGCTTTGGTACAGAGAAGGGATATCCTGTGATAGCTCATCCAGCCCAGCTGCCAGTTGAGATTTGCAATGGTGAAGACATTGGTGGTGGTACTGTTGTGTGTCACGGCAACACCGGACAAGAGATCAAAAAGACTAAAAAGGGACAGTCACGTGGAACGTGCCGCCCTGATCCCCCTGGTCCCAAAGAATCCCCCTGAACCCTATGTGGTGCAAGAGCCTATGACTTACTAGTCGAGGTGGCTGATGCAGGAAAGGGTGAGAGATATATGATGGAGCTGGTGAGCTCAGTAGGGTGCTACAGTAGTAGACGAGGAGAAACAATCTGAAGTTTCGTCCTCTACATGGCTGGTCTTATATACATGTACAGTGGGCTATCTTACCTAAGCTACCTATCTACGGGTATAAGCTAATGGCTGTACATGAAACAATAGGATGTCCGGAAGTAGAACAATAAGTGGGAAGGTCGATGGTTGCCGCAGTAATGCGTGTGCACATCGTGCCTATCTTGGGTTCCCTTTTGTTCTCCGGTGTGAACATTGTGCCTATCTAGGCTTCTGGCTAAACTAATAGGAAGCGGAAGGCCGATGCATAACAATAGTCCTTGTTCCCTTTGTTCCCAAATGGGTGCCTCTATTGTATCCTGGAATAGACAGGTCCGACCGTATCATCCGCAGGTCTGGACCATAACATGTGATGTGAACTATCACCTGATCTCTACGTATCGTGTCTGTGGCTGAGTGGTGTGAGATATTGGTGAAGCACCTGATCTGTGGCGTGAGAAAAGTCACGTGCAGACTTTGTGATGAAAATCTGTGACACTACCCCCCTTTCAAGGCTCATCGTCCCGAGGAGCCAAAACCTTTGTTTCCCCTTCTAGTTGCTCGCAACGGCTGATAGCTTCTGGAGGGAAGCCCTTCGGCATAATACTCGAAGATTATTTGGGCTATTCTATCTCCCGGCTTGACCAAAAATACGAAATCTGTTGTGTTGATCAGCACGACCTTGAGTTCTCCCATGTAATCTGGATCGACGACTCCTGCACCCACGTCAATTCCTCATGCAGCCAGTCCGCTGCGTGGAGCTATTCGTGTATAGGTATGTTTGGGAGGGTCAATTGCAACTCCTGTTCCTACCACAGCTCGTGAATGTGGGGGGATTTCATGCGTTTCTGCTGCATAAATATCCCATCCCGCTGCTTCATTTGAGGATTTGTTTGGTGATTTGGTGAGATTGTCATCTTATGATATAGGAAGAACTCGTCTGGATGATCGGACATGTTGATTCGGTGTGTGGAGATCGGTGCAACTTCATATGAGGATAATTTGAAGCGTTTTCCACCAAAAGTGATGACCCTGATTGGTGCTTTGGCTGCATCTGGGTGTTGCTGGTGGAATTCTTGAAGAAGCTTGTCGGCGTTGGTAAGATTTGTTCGGGGTTCCCATGTATCGTCGGAATGGTCATAGCCTTTCCATTTGATGAGGTATTGGACCCTTCCCCTTACTACCTTCGAGTCTAGTATTCTTCAACTTCGAATTCTGGTTCTCCTTCGATTTCTATAGCTGGGGGCTTTGGGGGTTCGCGGTTTGTGACCGTGTGTTGATGGTACATGATCAACTTGCTAGCATGGAAGACCGGGTGGACCTTCATTTGCTTAGGCAGTTCCAGTTTAAATGTGACTGGGCCTAGCTTCTGAAGTACTTTGTAAGGTCCGAAGTTTTGTGTGCCTAGCTTCGCGGACTTGACTTTTACTCTGAGATCCTTTCCCTTGAGTAGTACCAGGTCTCCAACTTTGAATGGGACTTCTCCCTTTTTCTGGTCGAAGTACCATTTCATCCATGAAGCTGAAACTTCCAATGCTGCCTTTGCCTGTTCTTGTGCCTCGGATCGGTGGGCGAATAGATGTTCCAATGAGGGATGACGTATTGATTCGTGTACGTCTGGTGCCATTTTTGGATGTCGGCCATATTCGACAAAGAATGGGGAAAGTGCGGTGGATTCATGGGTCTGGTTGTTGTATGAAAATTCTGCTGTTGGCAGGTAATAGACCCAATCGTTCTGTCTGTGGTTACAGTACATTCGTAGGTACTGTTCCAATACCTGGTTAACCCTTTCTGTTTGACCGTCTGTCTGGGGATGGTATGCTGTAGACATTGTAGACTTTATACCGAGCTTCTGGCAGAACTCCTAGAATAATTTGCTCGCAAATTGAGTACCTCTGTCTGAGATAATCTGGCGTGGCAATCCGTGGAGTTTGAAGACTTCGTTATAGAATATGTTAGCGACTTGCGACGATGTGACTGTATCATCCGTTGCATAAAAGTGCGCTCGCTTCGTGAGTCTGTCTACGACGACAAGTATTGCCGTCTTCTTTTCTCCCCTAAAGTCCATGGCTGGAGGAAGTTGAGTGATGAGATCAACTGTGACGATTTTCCACGGTCCTCCTGGTACCTCATTGGGTTGTAGTAGTCCGTATGGTTTTTTCCTTGAGTACTTGTTGCGTTGACAACTGTCGCAACCTTGTACGTATTGTTTAACCATTACAAACATTCCTGGCCACCAATAATTCTGAGTAATAAGCTCCAACGTCTTGAACCTGCCGGGGTGTTCGGCTGGTAAGGTGTCGTGATGGAGTTTTATTAGGTCAAGGCATAGCTGTTGATCTTTGGGGACATAAACCTTTCCGCGATGAAGCAGTAGTCCGTGCTCAAAGTTCCATTCTGCGAGGTTTTTCCCAAATTCACGCTGTCCCGTAGTCAAAAGCGCACGATAATCTTTGGTCATCATGTCATCTATGAGTGCCTTCTTGATCCTTTCCAGTAGTTGAGCATCATCAACTTCAGATGCGTGAGCGGGTCGAATCGCATTGATAGCGAAAAATTCAGGTTTTAACAGCATTTGATTTGAATTGTCACTGTCTACCCCCCTCTCATGGTCTGGCCTCCTGGACAGAGGATCAGCACGCAGCATAGTCTTTCCAGGTCAGTGACTGAGTACAAAATTAAAGCGTGTGAGGAATAATGACCAGCGCGCTTGGCACCGGGATAATTTCTGTGCCTGACGGAAGTATGTAAGGTTGAGATGGTCTGACCAAATCTCAATGGGTTCTGGATGTCCTTCTAAATAGTGCCGGTATTCTTCTAGTGCCCGAATAATAGCAAGCATCTCCTTGTCATAAATCTCGTAGTCCCGCTCATGTTCGTTGAGTGACTTAGAGTAGTATGCGACTGGATGCCATAGCTTGTCCTCTCCTAGTTGTTCGAGCACTGCACCAGTTGCATAGTCTGAAGAATCTGTTTCTAGACGGTATGGTGCTGTGTCGTTGGGGAGTTGTAAGATCGGGGCTGAGGTGAACGCCGTTTTGAGTGCACTGAAGGCTTGGTCTTGCTCTTCCTTCCATTGCCAGGGCACGTCCTTACAGGTGAGAAGCGTTAAGGGTCGTGCTAGTTTCGCAAAGTCCTTTATAAATCGCCTGTAGAAATTCGCGAATCCTAAAAAGGCCTGTACTTGTTTGACCTTTGTTGGTGCGGGCCAGCCAAGTACATGTTCGACTTTAGCAGGGTCCATCTGTACTGAGTTCTTGCTGATGATCATGCCAAGATACTCAATTGAGGGCTGTTCAAAGAAGCACTTCTCCGGTTTGGCATATAAGTCATTGTCCCGGAGGCGCTGTAGAACTGCTTTTACTAGTCGTCGGTGTTCATTGAGATCGTCCGTAAAGATAAGGATATCGTCTAAATAGACTACCACTTTTCCAGTACGAATCAAGTCTTCGAGGACTGTGTTCATCATTGTCTGGAAGGTGCTAGGAGCGTTGCAGAAACTGAAGTACATTACTGTGGATTCGAAGAGGCCACGATGTGTGATGAAGGCAGCTTTCTCTTCGTCTCCTTCCCTAATCCTTATGTTGTTGAACCCCCATCTCAGATCAAGCTTCGCAAATATGCTAGCATGTGAGAGTCTGTCGATGAGGTCCGAAATGCGTGGGATTGGGAACTTGTTCTTCTTTGTGACTGCATTGAGGTTCCTGTAGTCTTGTACGAGCCTTAGGGACCCGTCTTTCTTTTTGACGAAGAAGACGGGTGCTGTGGTTGGACTCCTTGATCTCTTGATGTAACCTTTGGCCAACTCTTGGTCTATCCACGTATCGAGCGAATTTCTTTCCTGTAAGTTCATAGGATATAACTTTGCCGGGCGTGGTAACGATGCCTCTGGAACAAGTTCGATTGGATGATCGTAGGGCTTTCTTGTGGGCATTCGTTCTGACTGCTTCTTGGAGAACACATCGCCATACTCGTGGAAGTGTTTGGGGACATAGGCTGACCAGTAGTCTTTGTCCTGTTCTCCTTTTTGCGGTGCTCTATCCTGATTCCTCTTGGTGTCAAGACCCATAATGAGTGATGCTACGGCCTGTGCATCAGGGTCTTCTGATAATGACACCCATCTGATAAAGCTGTCCATGTCGTTCCAGTTGTCACCTAACTCCTGGGAACTGATGAACTCCATCAGGTCTTCGATGTGGGGGATGTTTGTGTCTTCCAGGTCCTCCTCCTGGATTGCTACCTGTGAGGGTGCGCATCTGTGTGAGCACCGGGTGAAATCAACCGTGAGTTTTCCCCAATCCACTTCAGGATTATGCTCTTTGAGGAAACTCATGCCTAGTATAACGTCTTTATGTCCTATATCGGTGACCAAGAGGCTTTGCCTGCTTGTGTGATTTCTGATGGTTATACTTAGAAGAACCCTTTTCTTAATGGTTCCACCCTTGTTGTGAGATGCATCTGCATTATAAACCCTGATCTCCTTCTCAAGTGAGATCGTAGTGAGATTCAACTGATCAACCAGCCGTGGGTTGATGTAGCAAGAATATGCTCCTGAATCGAGGAGCGCCTCAGTCTGGACTTCCCTTACTCCCTGTTTGAGATGAACAGGTAAATCGATCGCGTGTTTTGACGAACCAGTAGATGCGATGTATAAAAAAACTTGATACTGGTACATGCGAGAGCGAGTAGGTACTATTACACTGTCTATGGGAACTCTGGCCAGACCTCAGAGAACCCGCCAAAGAAAATCCTCATCATCTTCTACCTCCGTGATCCTAGCTGCTTTGACAGCTGGTTCCGGTTCTGCCTCCTTGTCCTTTCCCTTCATGTCATAGCTGGCGATGAAAGCACAGACTGCTTTGTATCTCGCCTTGCTGTCGTCGGAGATGTCTGAGTCCATGTTTGAAGAAATTGCCCTTGTTGCTTGGCCCCACTTTGGCATTTCGAATTTGCCTTTGTACTTGGGGTCTGGGCATCGCTGTTTAAAAACGAAGGGGTGTTGCCCACATCGTACACACAGCTTCTTCTCCAGCCATCCTTCTTGCTCCTTGGTGAGGGTGGATACTCGATCCACAACCATTGCGTTGGGGTCTTTCAGGGTCCATGGTGCCGATGATGATGACGTTGTTGCCGTTCCGCGCTGTCCTGCCTTATCAGCCCTGAACTTAGATTCCAGTTGAAGGCATAGGTCGAGGTACTCCGGCCATGTGATGGGGTCGGAAATTCCTAGACTGTCTCTTGTAACCATTGCCTGGCGTACCTCCTTGCTTCGATGTTCAGCAATGTAACCGATGAGTGCAGTGTGCCCTAAGTTGGTCTTAGTGGCCCATTGATGGAACTGTTCTGTGAAAGATACCATGGTGGGATACATCTTGTTGCAGATATCCTTTAAATGCTGCTGCGCATCCTTGTCCGGGTCGAGGGTCCTGTAGTTTACTTTGAGAATGTTGACGAAGTCTTCCCGTGTGCCAAGTGCCTGCCGTGCTGCTGCCCTGGTTGCGTATTCGGACATGTAGGTGAATGCGCCACCTTCCAAGTGCAGCAGGGCCGTGGTAATCTTGTGTTCGTCATTGTTGATCTCATTCCACCGCATCCATATACCGAGTTGTTGGAGCCAGTCCTCCAGACTTCCTTTGCCCGAGTTGTTGGAGCCAGTCCTCCAGACTTCCTTTGCCCGAGTAGTGTGGAGGCTCAGCAATTTTGATGCATGGTTTGTGTGATTGGACCGTTCTGGATGTTTGACCTTGCATTGCAGTGACGCCGCTTGCTTTGAGCGAAGCTAGCTCGTGCCGCAGCTTGACATTAGCTGCCTTGATTTCCATCATTTCTTTGCCTGTATCGAGCATTGCCGCCTGGGTTTCCGTGAGCTCATCATTCAAAACCACCATATGTGCATCTTGCGCGAGGATCCTATCTTTGAGCTTTCCGATCTCCGTCTGGAGAACTGCCTCCTTAAGTCAGTATTCGCTTTTGTTGTTTTGGATCAATGATTCAAAGGCTTTCTTGTGCTCGTACATCTTGTTTCCGAGCACATTGTAGACCTTGGCGACTTCAGTGCTGACCGTAAGCTTCATTGCGATGATCACCCATTCTCGGATGTGATCCGGAACTTCGCCGGGAGCGGACTGTCTGAGCGCATCTTCTAGATGCTCAAATTGGTGTCCGTCAAACTCCCAGATGGGGGGAACATATGCTGGTAGGAGTGATGGTGTCGGGGATGCAGGTCCTCTGACTTGCGATGCAGAATCCTGCGGTGCTAGCGCAGGTTCCGGTGAATTGTGCTGCGAGGCACGTGGGGTGCTTCCATCGTGTGCTGTCTCGACGTTTGTATGCAGAATGTCATCCATTCTTTGCCTGAACGTGGATGCGTACGCACGATTGGCTCCTTCCATTGTGATATAGACATAGTTAAACTGATTGAAAATGAAGCCTAGGTACTGCTTGTCCTTGACTTTCCCAATCTCCCTGACGATCTCGTCTAACCTCTGCTGCTTCCCTATTGTTGATCCTGCCTATTTCTAGGCAGCACGTGTTGATGACCTGTTTGTCGATGAAGGTGTATTCGCGAGTTCCCGTGTAGAGGTCTGCGCAGACTTTGTCTAACTCCGATGCGAGGAGTTGTACCTTCTTTTGTTTGTCCTGATCAATTCTCTCCCAGAATGCTCCTAATATCGGTTGTAGTCTGAAGCGGGTAGCTGAGACCTGCTTCTTGAGTGTTTCGATGTGGAGGGTGGGCCTGACTTTGGACGGAAGAGGGCAAATGGGTCGTGCGTGTGTGTTGACTTTGATAAAGTTGGGAAGGGGTCGCACTGGCTGTGAAGCAACAATGATGGGGGGAACGGCATTGGAGGTGATGATCTCTGGGGGTGGTCTTGGCCTTCGACCGCCTGTAGTGAGGTGTCCTTTTCTGGGCTTGTAGCGTTCGAGCGGGGGGGTGTGACTGCGAGGTCAGCGGATGATGCCTTGGACTCTGATATGCGTAGTGTCAACTACCCTGGCTGCTGCACGCTGCCTGTCTGTAGAGGATGCGCCTAAGGATGCTAGAGTGAGAAGTCTTCCTCACTCCTTGTTGGTCTCGAGGTGTTTGTAGCCGGCGTAAGGATCTTCTGCCTTGGTGGCCTTGCGCTTTGCTGCCTTGGGCTGCTCAGTGTCTTGCTGAGGCTCACGCCTGGTAGAAGTTGGGTTGGAATGTATGTCAAAAAAGCCGCGCGCTACGGCTGAAACTGCTTGTGCTGAAAATACGCAGCCACTTGTGTTAAACACTAAGCAGGGGCGCAGAAAATGTCAGATTGTTTCTAATGTCACGGCAACACCGGACAAGAGATCAAAAAGACTAAAAAGGGACAGTCACGTGGAACGTGCCGCCCTGATCCCCCTGATCCCAAAGAATCCCCCTGAACCCTATGTGGCACAAGAGCCTATGACTTACTAGTCGAGGTGGCTGACGCAGGAAAGGGTGAGAGATATATGATGGAGCTGGTGAGCTCAGTAGGGTGCTACAGTAGTAGATGAGGAGAAACAATCTGAAGTTTCGTCCTCTACATGGCTGGTTTTATATACACGTACAGTGGGCTATCCTACCTAAGCTACCTATCTACAGGTATAAGCTAATGGCCGTACATGAAACAATAGGATGTCCGGAAGTAGAACAATAAGTGGGAAGATCGATGGTTGCTGCAGTAATGCGTGTGCACATCGTGCCTATCTTGGGTTCCCTTTTGTTCTCCGGTGTGAACATCATGCCTATCTAGGCTTCTGGCTAAACTAATAGGAAGCGGAAGGCCGATGCATAACAATAGTCCTTGTTTCCTTTGTTCCCAAATGGGTGCCTCTATTGTATCCTGGAATAGACAGGTCCGACCGTATCATCCGCAGGTCTGGACCATAACATGTGATGTGGACTATCACCTGATCTCTACGTGTCGCGTCTGTGGCTGAGTGACGTGAGATATTGGTGAAGCACCTGATCTGTGGCATGAGAAAAGTCACGTGCGGACTTTGTGGTGAAAATCTGTGACATTGTGGGATGGCTGCCAATTGTAGGTCTTATTTGTGGTCTCCACATTATGTCACTTATTGAGGGTTAACAGGTGCCTGAAGATTCAGCAGAAGATGGAAAAACAGGTTTTGTCAATTTCAAGAGAGTAGTCTGGCATCAGGCATTTCTTAAGTTTATTGAAACATTTGCCAAGTTCTCAAAAACTGGTTTCCCTCATCCCTTGGACACTCTCATGAAGATGTACTCATTCATATTTATACTCTCTGCTGACTATGAGGAACAGTGTGTATTTGTGATTCATTTTAGACTCCAATTCAGACTCTGATATATCTTTACCAGATGCATGATGGCTTTAATTCGTGGGATGAATAGCCGCTGTTGCTGTCTAATCTATTTAGTGCCTACTGAAAAGCTGATGGACCTGCATCTTGATTTTCCTCTTCGCACTGCTGCAGATTCAAGAGCTATTGTTAAAGCAGCACAAACCATGAAGCGAGAGGAGGCAAATGAGCTTCTCAAGACATATGGTCTACGTCCAGTTGAAGTAAGTAATTTGGTTAAAGATCATTTGAATAGATGCTCATAAATTGATAAAGAATGTCTTCTGGAACGTTGCTAACACTGATGTGCATCAAGCACTATCATTTGATTGCCTGCATGCATACATATCATCTTGGCCTATTTGGTGACCATCTCTTTGCTGAGGTCTTGCAAATGCTAGGAGGACTTGGATGAAATGCAGCAAGCCAGGCAGATCAACAGTATGAATATTTCATTGATATATATTATTGATCTAATTATATATCTGCTTCAGGATAGACAAGATTCCACGATGGCGCAATTTAAATCACTTTAGCCAAATGATGAAGTTTGGGTTTAGCGATGGCACCAAGTATGAAGATATGTCTAAGGTGATCAGCATGTCTCTTGGATTGTATAATATAATTGATGGCCCTGCAATAGGTTGTAATGTTTGCAACACACAATGTGCTGGCCTCTCGCTCTGACTCATCTGGATATCACCTCCTACGCTGTATTTGAAGCTATCTCTAGCTTGATCTATACCTATCATTGAAGGTGCATACAACAGAGACAATTGCAGCAGGCAGCCAGGAGCTATTGCACTTTTCAGATTGCCTCAAGGTTAATCACAATGGTCAAATAGCATATTATTATGCTAACAACGCTGCCTTGATAGAATTACTACACCAAATTTCCAACAAAAAACTGGAACTTTCCCAAAATCCATACACACAAGCATGCTTTTGCAGATATTCTTGCCAAGGGTGTAACCCGGAACTACAGCACAAAGCCAAATGAAAAGAAACATGGACCTATCAAGACATCTTACCTCCTGCGCTCAAATAAGAAAGATGTCGCAAACCACATAAGGCTGAAATGATTGGGTAAATTGTTATGCTAATATGCTTGAGTAAGATCTTGTCTGCAGAACATCGACTCGATGTTGCAGCACTCATACGTGATCGAATCAATGAGCTGGATGGCTACCGTGATCCGGAATCCTCGCAGATCAACACCGACACTGATGTTGACTCTGCTGATGATCCGCTCGCAAACGTTGCCATGCCACCAGTTGTTGACGGATCTGGACACTTTGTCCTGGGTTCACCACAGTCTCCTACTCTGATTTCTGCGATCATACAGCAAAAAAATCACAATATATGCTTCGTCAACCTACATAAGCAGCTTATCCATTTCTTCGCTCATTGTGACATCTGAACAGCCAATGGCAGTCCTGTCAAGGTGACACCAGGCCATGCGGTATGGTTCAGATATTCAAATTCCCTATAATGTGCTATGCTAACTCGTGGACATGTCTGTACAGCTCACTGAGCACCGGTTCCTCAAGATTCACTATGAATTGAAAGAGACATGGAAGCAGACTACAGATTATCTACTTTGCAGCCCAGATTTCCATGGTCACCCACGACGTGACTGTGTAGTACTCGCAACCGACGATCCAGCAAAACCAGTTTTTGGTCGACTTTTGCTGCTATTCACATACACTGTGGACAATGTCAAGTATCCATTAGCCTTGGTTGAGCCCTTCGACGGTCAAGGACAGCATGGTCAATGGTGGCTCAAGCGGGATATTGATGTTGGATTCTATCACTTGTACTCAAACCCGCACATACCTTCAGAAATTTTCTCGATCTATTCCATCATTCGAGGGGCTCTGATAGTTCCAGATTTCACCAAGGAAGGCGAGTATTTGATTGTGGATGTTGTTGATGCGGATATGTTTTTACGTATCAAGGAGCTTTTTTCTAGAGTAGAAATGTAGTACAAACAGTTCCCAATTGGCATACATGTGCGTTCTCCTCGCTATTCGCTCTATAACATCAGCGTGATCTATTCAACATGACAATGCAGCAGTCGTCAGGTCCAATAACACTTTTCAAATGCGGAATGAATATTGATGCATAACATGCCACCAGGAGTACTCGCAAATGATTCACCCAATCCACCAGCACTGTCACAAATGCAGATGCAGACATCCACATGACCGCTTCACTGACATGTGCCCCCCTCTTCATATCCTAGTATACTCTCCTCAATGCCCGAACGCTTCAATCCTGCCTCCACCACAGTGATGCCTGTCATTGAAGGGTGCATGCTCACAAACTTGCTCAAGAATGCGACCGGCGACGAGGAGAACTCGGAGAAGACGCAGTGCATGAGGAGCAGAAAGTCGGATGCGCTATGGCTACGCAATCGCCACAGGATGCATGTGCATGAACTTGCTCGCGAGAAGGCGGTCGGTGGCAAGGAGAACTCAGAGAAGACGCGGTGCATGGGGAGTGGGAAGTCAGACACGCTATGGCTATGCAATCGCTGCAGGATGCATGTGCACGAACTCACTCGAGAAGGAGACCAGATACGAGGAGAACTTGAAGAAGATGCGGCACATGGGGAGGGGCAAG
>NW_024468522.1:116803-180915 GCF_001632365.1 Laetiporus sulphureus 93-53 | reverse complement strand
TACGAGGAGAACTTGAAGAAGATGCGGCACATGGGGAGGGGCAAGTCAGACACACTGTGGCTATGCACTCGCCGCAGGGTGCATGCGCACAAACTCACTCGAGAAGGGGACCGGTGACGAGGAGAACTCAGAGAAGATGCAGCGCATGGGGAGTGGAAAGTCAGACATGCTATGGCTATGCAATCGCCACAGGGTGCATGCACACGAACTTGCTCGAGAAGGCAACCGGCGATGAGGAGAACTCAGGGAAGACGTGGCGCATGAGGAGCAGAAAGTCAGATGCGCTATGGCTACACAATCGCCGCAGGATGCATGTGCATGAACTCACTCATGAGAAGGCGGCTGGTGGCGAGGAGAACTCAGAGAAGACGCGGTGCATGAGGAGTGGGAAGTCAGACGCGCTACGGCTACGCAATCGCCGCAGCAGAGAAACACTGTTGACAGAGATGTTAGTGATGCAGTTGTTATTCACCTCGTGTTCAAGATTGTACAGGAGTGTGCTTACGTGCGTGCCCACAGGCATTTTATCTGCTCCTACCATGGCCAGTTCAGGCTCACACTCATGTACCAGAATGTTTTCAAGGATGCGATGCAGGCAGTCGGCAATGTCATGGGTCTCATCAACAGCATCATCACCGCCGACCGCACATCGCTGTCCTGTCTCAAGACATCATTGGTATGGGTTTGCGGATATTGAATTTCTCGATCAATGATCGGGCGTGATGATTGTGACTCATTTTGCTTGCCTTCGTTTTCGCCATGCTCATTTCTTGCTGTCATCATGAGATGCCATTTCAACAGCTCGATGAAGATGAAGGCTCCGATATCGAATCCTCATTCTTTGATGAAGAATATCGAAGTGCTGACAACGAACCTGACGGTAGGCAAGAACATCAAGATCCTCTCATTATGCCTGAAGACAATGCAACGATTGAAGACTTTCGAGCTGTCTGTGTTTACCATTTTTCCCACCACACATTCTTCATAGACTAATGTTTTCGGACAGGCTCTACGTGACTTGCAGCTGCGCTACGTTTCGCTACAACAGCAGATGCAAAAGCTCAAAGCACATAACACTCAATTGAAGATAAAGTGTTCAAAACGCGGTGCTCACGCAAACCGTGATACACAGTCGAAAGTGGTAGTGAAGTATGACACCAATATACGTGCTCTAGGAAGATGTTTTGGTGTGACCGTGTGGTCCTGGGTTCCTCCTGCAGCCTGGAGCTACACAGAACATCCAGCCATTGATCCTGGAGATGCTGACCAGTTCACCAATCAGACAACAAGGGTGATGGCACTATCTGCAGAAATGTTCGACTTTCTGTCAGTGCATCTGCATAAATTGATGCACCTTAGTGATTTTCAAGCAGCCGTACGTTTGTTGAAAACTGTGAATACTGGTTGCGATGGCACTCATTTGGAACTCCTGGTGCTTCTATTTTTAGTTCAATTTTGGTGTGGGACAAGGCAAGGCAACCACAATTGGCAATGTACGATTGTCAGCAGGAGAGATCTTTGGGTTGCCACAGGAATGGTTCAGCTCTACATATGATCGTGCTTCAAACCTGGACCTACAGCGGCTTCTGAAAGGAAACGGTGACAAATACCTTCTTCTCACACCAGTACTGTTCCCTGCTGAAGTGTGAGAGCGGTGCCCAAAGTGTCTTACATTTCGTACTAAAGTCATTGCGAAGGCGAGTAATGTCTTTCTTCTTCATGGTTGTGCTCCAATAATTTAGATCCCAGATTATCAAAATTGCGCTATTTGGCAGAAATGCCTTGCATTCTGGCAGACGCTCAGGGCCAAAGACATCTGGAGAAAATTGGCAGATTACTAGTACCACACCCCACATGGTCGCTTGGGCAGCCAATCTGGTAGGTACCATATTTGTCTGCTTGACGTTCTAATATTCACAAAACATGTCATTGAGGCTTGTTTCTTCTGTTCACCAGATACACAATACAACCCGAAAGGGGCAAGAAGCGGAATTGATTATCTGGGTAACTTTGACCGCTATCTTCAACTGTTGCTATCTTTGGATCTGGCCAGACTAAAGAGCCTACTTGCATTTCTAAATGTGCTTATCTTCAGTGACAAGGCCTCGGTAGTGCACAATGAAACTGAAGATGACACAGATTTAGACGTAATAGCACAAGAGATGAATGCCGTGAGTGATGATGAATCCAACGAGCTAGAGTCAGAATACATTCCAATCAATCCTCCTCTTCAGTGTGCCATCACCATGACACGTAATCCTGTTCCTGTCGCTCCACTCACTCACACCACTGTGACTGATGAACATGGCTCATTTTTCACTAATACAATCACTCGAACTATGGCTCTCGCCCACACGGTTTCCCCGCATGCTGCTATAAATTATGTGGCTGCAATTCCCCGAGCACGCTCTGTCCCTGACCATCATGCCACCGCTGTTGAAGCTGATCCCGCTGCTCATACTCCCTTCACTTCGGCGATGCGACCCCACCTCAGCCATCCTCAAATGGAAACCCCTCTTACTGTGGTGCAGACTCTGTCGTTGGCTCCAGGTGAGGCTGACACTAATATTCATCATCCCTGTGCACCTTACTTAAGTATCGTCTGAATATTGCAGGCTCGAGCTCCCATGTGAACTATCCAGGCACCGAATCTACAGTTGAACAGCAGCTGCCGACGGCATTCCAGAAGTTGAATGTGCAGGATTCCATTGTGCAGATGCCTAGGGCTGGGGCTGAAGTCAAAATGAACCTGCCGAAGTGAAGAGCAGGTGAACGCAAGGGGGGTGTAGGCAAGGGCAAGGCTGTTGCGAGAGTAATGTTACCCGAGGAGCAGCCAGCTGTTAATGTGCATACACGGCATTCTCGCACGCAAGCGCGATAGTCGGATAGTCATGTTAGAACTATCACATCGAGCGAATACCTCGTGAATCAGCCGCAGCTTTGAAAGCGTGTTATTGGAATTCATTAAGCATGTACAATAATGGCTCCATAGTCAAATGGTAAGGTATACTTAATTTGTCTCAAGTTTGATAAGACAGAGTTCGATTCCTATGCAGTGAGATTGTTTGAGATCAAAAAAAAACTTTCGTGTCTCTGGTCGAAACACTTTTGTTGGCCCGTCCAGTCAGCACTTGGAATTGTGATGCATTGCAATCGCAGGTATATGATTGAAACACATTGCATTGGCTTGGCTGGCTCAGCCGCACCTCGACTCTTGCAATGACATTGCAATGATAGGCGCTTAGATAACAATGAAATTGCAATTATTTGTACTTTATCGCAATGAATCACAACGGTGGAAATCTATTGTGGCGTTACAATGCATTGTAACGCATTCTAATCAGATAAGGATTTTTCTGACAGAAGCTTGGCACTGTGAGCATGTGTCGTTGTCAAAGCAGGGTTGTTTGCGATGGAGACGATCTGCTGGACGGAGAGATGAGCAGCTGCGAAGAGGATGCTGCTGGTGAAATAGGATGCATTTTCCAGGGGTCTAGCTGTGATCTGAGTTAAGTGGAGCTGGGCATGAGAGGGATCGACGAACACTACCTGGGGGATCGTCTCCGCATTCGTTGACCAGTAGGGATAAGCCTTATGCTACATATATGCACTGATTAGAGCTGTTACTATGCGCATATAACTGACTTGCCGTCATATATGACGGGTTGCGTTCTGCGGACGTCGCGGTGGGGTCGTTGTAGTACAACTGGTGCACGGATGTCGAAAATGGCCCAGGTACAGTGTACGTGACCGGACCCAACAGGTTGCCCTATGCAGCAAGATGGGAAACCCAGAGGGCATTGGCGGCTGTTGGGAATGCTCGGAGGGAGCAATCCGAGAGCACCCAGTGAAGTCGTTGTGGCTGGTGCCACATTATGTAATATTCCAAATATGTACTTATATATAAAGTAATCCTAATTAGGGAGCTCAGCATATAAGCCCGAGCTCTCCTTGCCCCACACCATCATCCGCTCGCTCATCCTCCCGGATTCTGGCGAACGCTACAGCGGCTATGCGATATTTCCTGCGCGTCATTTATTGACGCTCTCTGGGATGGTTCAGGGGCCAAGAAGCACCTTTGAGTATCCTCGGAGACAAGTAAAAGAATGTCCGCCCATCTTGTGCAGATAAGGGCCAACGTGCATCACGTAACTGACTTCGCCCAGCTTGACAGACCGCTCTCATGAATGAATGCATATTGTGACATGAGGGCGCTCTTCAGGTCATTATTAGAAACCCGGCTCAGATGACCGTTCTGAAGGGATTCTGTCGTGAAGATACCATGGTAAATACATGCGACATGGGATGAACCGTGACGTAGTACATAGCCCCTGGGATGTATTATTGACTCCATGCTGTGCCACTGTCGACAGACTGCCAACAGATAATATTATCATCTTATCCTCGGGGTCGCCAGATATCGATGTGTTTGACGGCCGGGAAAGCATGCCTCAGCACGCAACTCTGCTCTACACTCGGGAGCAAGCCTGAGCGATATTGTGGATGTTACCATGCTCCATTTTTCAGTCCTGATCGCCTCTGGGATAAAGGACAGTATGAGCAGGATATACCGACATTTTGAGTGTGAATCGAAGCCTACGCGACGCAGCAGCTACAGGGCTTTGGGTTCCTGTCTTTTCTAATTGATCCGGTAATTCTCCCAGCTGAAGCTGTGATGGCAGATGGTGATACAAGTACGAATACAGCTGCAAAAAGAAGAGAACAGCATGGGCTCATCACGGGTTCGTTCTCGTCAGGCAGCAGCAGTATGAGCCCGGGTGAGCAACAGAGCGAAACTGTGAAGTCAATTAACATCTAACATTTCTTTGATAAATTGACACTGACCTGTTACGATGACACTTCTATCTCATTCCTGCCCGCAGTTGGCTGTAGGGTATGTCTGAGACATGGCAATTAGCAGGTCCATCGCGTCACTCTGTGAGCTTGCCTAATTACATACCTTGCGAGAGTTCTGTGCGATGTTCACCCGGATAGATGGTCACAAGTGCGAGTAGTCCAGCAGCCTGGACACCCGCCAGCTGCCTCCCCGCATACTTGGAATGGAGGACCGTGCCATGGCTGAGCTGTAGGATCCCGCAGAGATGCATCGACTGAGATGCACCTCCAGTTGGCGATCTGACAGCAGCGTTTGAAGAGATTGAAAAAGGTGAAGGCAGAGGACTCTGAAGGTTGAAGGTTGATGGTTGAAGTCTTGAAAAAAAAGTCAAGTTGAGCGAAAGACAATCGGTGCGACGAGGGGGGAACTGAGCACGATGTGCGTGGAGACAGGAACATATCAATAGCAACGGCAGGGTTCCGCACCTTTTGGGCACATGATCACGTTTTGCGAAAACACGTTGAGTCGCATCTGTCACCTGACAGGCGTGGTATACAACCCAACGCATTCTATGTCCATGGCCCACGGAGGGCTAGTATTGTAGAATCGAAGGCTTAAGATAACAGTCAAGCAGTAACTAGTCACCGTTCAAATGTTCAAGACCTACAAGATTTTAGGCGCTTGAGGACGTGTTGATCAAGTTGACCGTAACTCAATAATTGTGACTCAGGCTGCTGGAGTAACTAGTCACCGTTCAAGATTTTAAGCGCTTAAGGACGTGTTGATCAAGTTCTCCGAAGGCCTCCAGTCATAGAATCGTGACCGTGACTCAATCATTGTGACTCATGCCGGAGACTGTGCATTGCCTCAGGTGAGCTTGATGCTTGAACGTTGAACATTTGAACCTTGAGTTTGATTGAAATGATTGAGGCCTGAGTCCCTGAGGCTTTGAGACTTGAATCGAGGACTTGAACCTTTAGTTCCCTTATGAAGGTCGGACCTATGGGGAACCATCCGCCGGATCCGGCGGATGATGCCGGATCCTTAGGTGCCCATGTACGATCAGGTATGGTACACGGATGTTCGTGAATTGTCCAGAGACCCGGTGGCCTGCAGTGTCTGCAGTGTCTGCAGTGCTTCTTGTGAATTGTTGCGTGCAAGCCCACACTGTATATCACTTCTCGTGAATGATTCCGTGCAAGCACACATTGTATATCACTTCTCGTGAATGATTCCGTGCAAGCACACATTGTGCAGCACTTCTCGTGAATGGTTCACATACAAGCCGCAGTTTGCAGCACTGCTCGTGAATGATTCGCGTGCAAGCCGCAGTGCAACGCAGAGTCCCAGAATCGCTGCATGCGTTATTTTCACATGCGCGCACATACAGGAGTTCTGACCAATCACCGAGATGGTGTAAGTCAGCTAGACGCGCACACGTGATTACTTTGACCAGAGTCCGCACGTCGCCAGCACGTCGCTGCAGGCAGCATGATACTACGTAGAGCCCATCTGAGCGCATTGCTACACCGTCGTGCTAATCGGCAGTTCGATACACCCAACGGACCTGGCCTCACCTCGCCCAGTGACGACTCATGGTGGTTGGCTGCCTTTTCGTGCAGGATGGGCCAACGGTGTTTGTAGGAAGGCGAGCAAGTAGGCCAGCATTCATGGTGAGTTATAATGCTCTCGATCATGCTTGAACCAGTGTTGATTATTCTTCATACATCTTTCATTACTAATTGCCTATGATTCACTGGGTGCATGTATACCCTCAATGCCGCACACATCTCATTCGCACCTTACTCGCGTCCTACCCGCCCAGATCCCGTGGCTCTATTCTTGATGAGCCATATGACTAGGACATGTCCCAGCACAGCATCTCCAATGATCCGTATGCCGACAACCCTGTTGCACCGCACCGCCGCCACAGTGGACCCAAACCAACCAGACCATGCGCAGCCACTGTTTCATGGGGACAGCCTACACCAAATCCACGACATCGCTATGACCCACTGGAACACCTTCTACATCGGTTATGACCATGCCAAGCCCTAGTACACCTCGCCGCCTGCCGGGTACGAAGTACTGAAATTGTGTACTATTACATAGCTACATTATCACAACTATGGCAATAGAATACCATAAGGTCTTTGTCCTTATTGACATGCCCATTGCTGAGCAAGGACACCACCATGCAAGGTGCCATCACCCCATGAGAAGTCAAGATCATATTTTGCAAAGCTCAAAATGCAGATGCCACGGACAACACAGAAAGGTCCATGGGATCACTCGTCAATGACTGAGCGGCCACGATGCTGGCTACCTATCCATCCAGAGCCGCCAGCTGGATGTACTCGAGGACCAGGTGACCAGCTAGTGATAATACTCCTTGTTCTCTCATACATGATGCTTAATCGTTCATGACAGCAGACGTAGGCTAACGTGCGCAGATGGCCATGTGGGTATGACCCCTGTTCAGTACAAATCATGAACGATTTGCGTTCAAGCTGGTAGCATTCACATCATTATCAGAGGTACGACGCCATTTCATTCTCTCATACATAATGCTGATTCGTTCACGATAGCACCCCATAGGCAGATGATATGCCTTTTATTCATGTGCAAGCCGCTATTGTTCACACAGTGCCAGAGTCCTTCTCATGAGTCATGAATCTTTGAGGATCAAGCGGAATGATGACATCTTTCACTCAGTCATAGGCAGAATCATTCACGATGGCATCCGTAGGCTAACGGGTGCAAATGGCGATGTCAGTGACGTCAGTATGGCTTCATACATGAGTGGTTCGTGTGCATTCCTGCAGCGTTCGTATAGTGTAAAGCGGGTATCGTTCGCACAGCGCTGGCATCGCTATCTTTTTTAAGGCAGATGACCATCTTGATAACGATGTACAAGTGGGTAGCGTTCACACAGCGCTGGCATCGCTATCTTTTCTAAGGCAGGTGATCATCTTGATAACAATGTACACGCGGGTAGCATTCGCACAGCACTGGCATCACTATCTTATGGATGCCTTCGAGGACAGGACACCGTCTTGACATCTTTCACTCTCATATGTGGGATCATTCACGATGGCACCTGTAGGCCAACCAGTGCAAACGGCGACATCAGTATGGCTTCGTACATGAGTGGTTTCATGTGCAATCCTGCAGTGTGTTCACATGATGTACAGGCAGGTAGCGTTTGCACAGTGCTGGCACCCCGTCGTTCAAGGGTTGCAAGCTTGATGGTCTTCAAGGATGGGCAATAAGCCAGGTATGAGATACTTCTCGTTCTATGATATGCTGAATCATTCAGGTTAGCACCAGTAGGCTAACGAATGCAAACGGCGAGGTCGGTATGGCTTCATACCCGAATGATTTGTGTGCGATCCCGCAGCGTGAACGTGATGTACAGGCAGGTAGGGTTCGCACAGCGCTGGCATCATCTATTGTTCAAGAGTTGCAATCTGGATGTTCTTCGAGGACAGGCGACAAGCCAGGTATGACGATGTCTCTCATTCTGTCATATGCTGAATCATTCAAGATAGCACCGGTAGGCTAACGAGTGCAAACGGCGACATCGGTATGACATCGTACCTGAGTGGTTCGTGTATGATCCCGCAGCGTTCGCGCGATGTACAGGTAAGTGGCGTTTGCACAGCACTGGCATCGCCTACCATATCAGGACAGGTGATGAGCTAGTGGTATGACGGTACCTCTCATTCTCTCGTATGCTGAATTATTCAAGGTAGCACCGGTAGGCTAACGGATGCAAACGGCGATGTCGCTACGGCTTCGTACCTGAGTGGTTCATGTGCAATCCCGCAGCGTTCACGCGACGCATAGTGTCAAGGTCGAATCATATTGGCCGAGACAATTATGGTACGACAACGTGAGTAAGTCTTATTTTCAAGTTCGAGCATCCATACATGATTGTCGATTGTCATTTCATGTTGAACGTCTCGCCATGCTCCTCCGTGATCTAACGAATAATCTTTCAGTGTTGCCATTCTATGAAAGCTTAACACACGGCAGCTGGAACAATTTACAGCTCTCTGCGCACACTTATTACCTATAATCATTCTAAAATCCTCATTAAGCTGTTCCCCTGCCACGCTGCAAACCACATCACTGCCAGACAGCATATGTGATCTGATAAGTCTGTTCACGCACATTCCTGCGGGAAAGGTGCAGGCGATCTGGCTCGCAATCCATGATCTTATCCTTCAAGACAGCAAAGTGGCCACTGGTTCGGACTTAATGGCAGAGTTAGACTGCTTGCTATGTGAACAGAGTCTCCAATATAAACTTGGTCAGTCTCATTATGATTGATTTGCAGTGGTTTACGATGTCTTAATCATGGCGTGCAGGTGCAGAAATCATCATTACCGACAAATGGGAGTGTGTCAATCGCTCGTGCAAGAAATTCGGCCATAAATTGCATGCTGAGTATAAGGAGTATATGGCTCATCTTTATACCCTGCGCCGAGGCATCTTGCCTGCACAGATCATCACGCTGTATTGTCGTGGTAAGCAATACATGGCATTATATTTCTGCGCATGATGTTATATCACGTCTCTTCCAGAATGCAAGACAACCTATCGGCCTAACTACTCGGTCTGTTGCGCTGAACGGGATGACTCATGTAGACGCTATCTATCTTGCATGCCTCGCTATCTTGAAGTGGTGGAACACTGCTACATAGAAAGTGAACTTGCACAGCTTTTTGCAACACAAATGGCATTTTCGCAGTATGTCATTCTCTACTCAAGCTGCGAGCATTTGCATGGTCTCATTCTTTTGTCGATTGTATGCAGTGCATCAGGCGAAGCCATTGCGAGAATATACAACCTGTCGATCAACACTCAGCATAATGACGATTGTTTGAGCTCAGAGACCATCTGGAACACATTCTATCTCTATGCCTTACTGCGAGACTGTGTACGACAATCTATCGGACTAGTACTACCTCACCGTGGAAGCCATAAAGATCGTCTAAATGCTCGATTGCTTGAACGAAACTTGTGTGTGGCTGGAACAGGGCAGGAGCAGTGGGCGCATGTGTGCAGAGATTGTGTGAAAGTGATTGTCGAGCATGATGGCTCCTGGTGTACGTCCCTTTGTTTATTATGATTCGCTCTTGCCTGATTAATTCTGTCACATGCAACGTAGCTCGTATCACTGCATGTGTGATGGATGGTGTCACTGTCGGTCATCCAAGGTGCAATGTAGCCAACTGCATTGAGTCGCTGGCATCACTGCGTGATCGCTTCTGTCCCATCCATGCCAATTTGCATATGCGATGCGTGATACATGGCTGCAGTGCAAACACATGTTAAGGCTTTCGCACTTGCGATAATCCCGTTCATCGCGGCATAGAATTGCGTCGACGCGAGCAGGGAAAGGCAATCTTCCGACTCAAAGCCAGACTAGCCCGACATTCTGGCATTGCTGACTTGGCAGAGCCAAGAAATGCGGCTGGCTACCTTGATGAGCTTACGATGGCTGACACATCTGCCACTCCATTGGAGGTGCCAGAGACAGAGACTTTTATTGAAGGCTCAAGTCTCATTGTATCTGATGCATCAGCAAATATTGCATCATCTGCGCAAGCGGATCCAGCGATCAGAGATCTGTCCTCACCTCCAAAGCTCAAGACGTCCTTGACGTGCAAGTAAACGCATAACGAGCAACTCATGGTACGATGCTGTGGGATTATTATATCACGAGTGACATTTTTCCACGCAGAGTCTCTTGTCAATGCCATGGTGAGTGGAATGCCAACCTTATGCTTGTGTGGTGCTCTAACATGATCCAGAATTTCATTCTTGCCACTTTTCCAGCTCGCTTCCCCCACGCTCGTCCTTCCTATCTCTTTTTTGATAACAACTGTCATCTGCTACAGCACCTGATTGCCGCTGGTGAGCATCGACTGGACACAATAGGATTTCCTGTTGATGTCTTTCACGCTATCAATAAGCACAAGGACTCCGATGCTTTCTGTCAGATGCACTGCAATCCAGCAGGTTTCCCTGAGCTTTACGATGAGCACAACCAGTGGACATTTAATTCTTCAGCTGCCGAGCAGGCGAACGTCTGGTTTGGAAAGTTCCAATCCATAACGCGCGAGATGACGAAATCACACTACAACTTTTTTCTGGACGAGATGATTAATATTCGAAATGCATTTCTGGTATGTGAACTTCGGAAGCGAGGACATGTCCCTCACATTGTGCTGACCGATGAGCTTGTATTGTGTGTTTGATGGTGACGTTCGATGATTGACATACCGTACTTGTACGTACATCCTGTCACTACGAATGAGAATGTACATGCTGATACAGCATGAGTATCATCTCGCATCACGACGCTGACTCGGAGTCAGAGCCGGTGTCTCTCCCAGACCCCTCAAACAAATCATTCCTGCTGTTACGATGGTGAGCGTGATTGTCCTTCTGTACCTTCTGCGATATGATATCTTTTAGCTCATTCAGCAATCCACTAACCCCCATCGTCGTTTTCCCCCCCGCGGCACGAAGTTTCTTGATTTTAGGTTCGTCTGCATGATCCTTAATCAGAGCTGCCACCTGCAAGCATTGACCCACCCATTCAGCTTGACGTCACATGAAGTCACTGATTGCATGATTCGTGGGTGTTACTTGAGTGCCATTGTCGGTTGGATATTTCGTCTTGCTGATCTCCCAGATGATGTTGAGCTGACTGAGTAGGACGTTCAAAACAACGGAGGCCTTGCGATTTGGGGCATGACAGATCGAGAGAATGGCGGGGTGATTTTCAAAGTGGCCACCATCAACCTCAGCGAGGAAGCGAAGCATCTCAGCCCTCGTCACCTTGTCTGATTTCGGGCGAGTAGGTTCCTTATTCGCGCATTTTTTGCCTTTCGCTGAATCTGCATGGAGGTTGGCAGGAACGTCGTTCTGGATAAGCTTGCACTTCGTGCTAGGCTTTCCATCAGATGCAACAAGCTCTGTGAACTGCAAGATCATTAGCGGGACAGATAGTGCGTGTGAGAAGGACCAAATACCCATTCCACCGCTAGGTCCTCACAACATAATTGTGCTTCTCTGATTGATTCATGAAGAATGACCAGAGGTATCTCCAGCTCACTGTCAGAGAGCTCGAATTCACCATTTGCATTTGTGACGGCAATGCTTTCCAGCCAGGATATCCCTCGTAACTTGTCCTTCGCATCCAATATCATCATGTCAGAGAAGTTCAGACGACCTGTAATAATAGCAAACACGCATGAAAATAATTTCGAAGATCCTTAAGCAAGCACGTACAGCCTCGCAAGAGTGTCATCTCTCGTAGCCTGCTGATGAGCGCACGACCCCTCACAAAGTATCGGATCTGTGCTTGTCCACGCATCGCAGAGCGGTCCTCCATAACAGGCATGTCTTTTAGATAGACAAGACGTTGGCGGCCTGGCCCATTTGCAACTTGCTCGCCCACTGCAACTCGGCAATCTTGATACTTTACCACAATATCAGCGATTCCATCAGCCGCGTCTACGTCCTCATCCATGTCCCCAACGGCAACGTAAGGCACTGGGCGCAGTGCAACAGAGGGACAACACTTGGATGCATGAAGCACGCGAAGCTGAGTTGAAGGTGGTGCGTCGAATACATATATCTTCTTCCTCATTCTCGTTATCACCGCCTTTCTCGTTGTCATCCTCGTTGTTCCCTTCTTCCTCATTCTCATCATTATCACCGTCATCATCATAGTCATCCTCGTTCTTCTCCTCACCTCCGTGCTCATCCTCGTCTTTGCTGTCATTCTTCTTATCATTATTTTTCTTACGCTCATCGTCTTCTCGCTGGACTTGGCTGCTGACATCTGCTGCCTCAGTTTCTGCTCTTTTTAACAGCTAACAGTGGGTGATCACATATTTATGCGATGTCAGAGCAAGGTGGAACTCACATATTCTTCAGGAACTGCAATGCGACCCTCTTCGATAGCGGTGCGAATAATCTTCTCTATCCCCCAATCCCTCTCTTCGTCTGTCCGCTTGCGGTTCAACTTCTTGTTTGAAAGCGACGCAGCTGTTTTCGCAATGTTCGGAGCTGACTTTTGAACTGCAGACCAGTTTATCATCATGCTGTCAACCTCGATACGCTGCCAAACGGCCTCCTCGCCAGTGCCTTGAAAATCGAAGCGGGGAGCTGTTAGTTTGTGCAGGTCCCACCATATGCGCAAGATCATCTTTCATCGCAAGCAAGTAGTCAATATTTTTTCTGCCACGATCGCTTAGAGACATAGAGGCTCTTACCTTGGATTCAGACCCACTCAAGCCAATTCTGTGCAGAAAACGATATTAGCAAGTTTTATCTGACGGCAAGCAGATAAACTTACAGATCTTTTGCCTTGAGTGGAACAGCCATCCTGGCACAATTGTCGTGAAGATGAACGACCGTCAGTGTCGGTGAACTAGCAAAGTTTAAGTTCACTCAGCAGAAGCTGATGTACTGCGTTTCAGGTACGCCATCCAGTCTCCTGTCTCTTTCATAGGCTCCCCCCCTTTTGCTATCGGCTCTGGATGTCGTTTTTTGTCGACCAAGATCATTACTTAACGGTGCTGAATTCTTAAATATGACCTATTGTTTCGCAAGCGGGCTGAAAATCGATACCTCACCATCGCAGCCATTAGCACACTCAAGGCCCTCGATGGTACATTGACCTAATATATTCACCTCGCCGGCTGTGATACAGACGCATTGATGAGACATTTTTCAAGAGCGCTATATATGCCCTATCTACGACCTTGCCGCCACTGCTTCATGAAAGCTCGCCACTCGCCCTGAGGAGTCCGTCCATATGTGATCCACCATTGAAGTTCTGTTTCACCACCAACTTCCTCCACCACTCGCCAAGCTCGCTCGTTGTCATTGAAGGTAGAGCTGCGGTAGTTAGCACCGGTGAAGACAAATGAGAACACATTTTCATGGCTCTGCCCATCCCCCTCCAATGTCTTCATGGTGGCGAAGCCATCTGCCATGTCAATCACATACTTCAATGGCCAACCGTGATGGCCTTTCAGCGTAGAAGTCTTCGATGGTGAGCTGATTCAGCTAGAAGAAGGTGAGGACACCTGCAACTCGAAGTTTCTCATTGGAGTCCTTGGAGGAGATGCCGCACTAGTCTGGCTTGGTGACATGATGGGCGCAGGATGGCTTGGAGTGCTTAGCCATGCATCAATGTCGATGACAGTTTGAGATGTCCGAGGAGGTTTGCGGGGAGTGGCAGGCAAGCTGGCAACCTGTGAGTCAAATACTCCATTACCTGTGATACTACAAGCGAACATACCTAGAAGGCCCACTTATATCCTCAACGCTTTCAAATGAGCTCATTGAGCGATGACGCTCTATGCTCTCATCTAAAACAGCCTTTGAGGTGGTACGCTTGAGGCTAATCACAGGCATGCCTGGGCCAGTAGTCACTCCATCGCAGCGATAATGCAATTCAGTTGCAGTCTTGATATTGATGCACGGTGAGTCGGGCGAACCGTAGACCCATTTCTTGATCTTCCAATCATAATATTGAAAGTCAGCTGTTCCAAGCGCAAAGCGCTTATACAGGTCTTTTGCCTGCTTGGGATGAAAGTACGGGTAGTCTGGAGCCACGACAGAGAACAGGTCCGCTGGCTCATCATTCTATGCCCATACATTTCAGTTGGTTGCGTCTATGATAAGAGAGTTCATCATGCACCTGTCGCCACCAGTAGACCATGACCATTCTGTCCCCTTCACGTGCAAGGCGAGTCTCCATCTCTGCTTGGTGAACCCTTTCTAAATCATCCCTTTCAAGCTCCCGAAGCTTTAGCTGGTATATAGGCGATATAGAGAGCTTGTAGGATTTCACCATAGGTGTCTGGATAAATGCTGGAGCAGCAAGTAGTGGCTGAGGCTCTGAGGCCTCCGCCATGGGACCACTCTGAAGCAGCGGCTGATATGTAGCTGTAGGCACTCCAGATCGCGTAGAAGAGTTATTTGAGCGGTTATGCTTCGACACCGCACAACTGCGCAGGCTCGAAAATTGTGCTCGTGTGTCTTGGCAGCATGCCTGGCATAATCCAAATGTACAATCAAGGTTTGTATTCGTCACGGAATTTGGGCGGGCTGCTTTGCAATGATGTCCAGGGCATGGCACAGAGGGGCGTGCTTGCTTGCCCTTCGGCATTGTCCTCACCCACTCAAAATGATCACATGCCACATGTGACGGAGGCTTGTTGTCAAGGCACTGATTCATGCCTCGTATTTCAGGGCAATGAAGGAACAACAAGTTATCACATAACACACCTTCCGGAACCAGTAACCTTTATTGTCAGGATCTGTGTGCCCAGAACAGAGGACTGGAGCTGTCAGATATTGTGCACTGCATTTGGGACATTGCGGCAGATGAGACAGAGGATGGCCAGCAGCATTGATGGACATAACAGTGCACTGTGTGTCCTTGAGCTATGCGGCAGCACTACAAAGTCCGAAAAGAATCTCAAGATTGTGTGCCGCAATAATCTGTACAGTTCTTAGTCATGTTGTTGCCATAGATAGACTCAGTTTTAATCTCTGAATGATACAGGATACATTGGGAGGGCTATTAAATGTCGGAATCATGAAGCAGCCTGTTTGTGGCCGCGTTTCATTGACAGATGGGTGTTGATCATGTGACTGGAACCTTAACAGGAGATTCATTCCTGTTTCCTGATTGGTGCCGGAGAATTCTCTGATCAGCCCCAGCACGGTATGGCACTCGGATGGGGTTTCGTCCCGAGGGGGCGGGAGGGGGGATTGGGTTTAGGAAGCATGGCAGCTTCACAGAAAATCATTATATTCTTCTAGCAATGTCGAAGCGAGATGGAACCCCACAATTCGACTGAACTGTGGTATGATAAAGGACCAACCGGGTTTGAATACCTCTCGACACGGCAGCGAGGTGGCCTTGCATGATTCCCGGATGCACGCTGATTGCATATAAACAGGGAATCATAACGCATATACTTATCGCACAAGAACGTATCACCGACCAACTCTTTACGCTTCATGCTTCATGCTTCATGAACATCACGGTAGCCTACCCGGACCATCCGGCTAATCCGCCGGATCCGCCGGATCCGCCGGATGGTTCCCCATAGGTTCGTTGTTCTCGTTCCCTTGGACTCTGGACCTTGAGGCTCATCCCAAATGATTGGGGACAATGATAATTATTTAAAATATTTCAGCATGTTGCATGGCACAACCTAACCATCTGCACCAAGACTACAAAATAAAGTAATAGCTGAAACCCAAAAGTTTTATATGTATTTAGAGAGCCCTACGGCGTATAACAAGAGGTCGAGGAATGCTACACCCACAGGTGTGACAGGAATGCCGGGGCAAAGGACCCACGACACCGCTGGGCGCTCGAATGGTCATCGACGCTTACCTGATATAGGAAATTGAACGTCAATTCCCTGAGAGAAGCGTGAGGTCCAGATGAAGTGGCCACTTCCTCAGATTCTACCGATCATGACAGTTCGGGAAAAAAAAAAAAAAAAGCGCGCGGTTATTCTGAGATGACACTCCACGTGTTTCATCTCCAAGTGGACATTGATGCAGCTGCCCGAATCCTCACGAATGTTTAGAGTTTGCATGTCAACGCTACTATGCTCGCTTGTTGTCCTCATGTGAGGAGATACCCGATTTTGCTCCGTCACTGTGATGCCGTGCATGTCGTCTTCGGCGCCCAAGCGACCGAGTACGTCACGGACATTCGGACGATTTCCTGGACATGCATCCCAACATTCCTCCATGAGGATCCAGATGCGGTCCTGGATAACCGGCAGCATAGTATCCTCAGAACGAGTGGGTCGTTTGCCAGACATGATCTTGTAAACCACTTGCCACTCATTGCGACACATGTGGAATGGGATGCGGCCTGTGTAGACCTAAAAGCTACGAGTGAGGCCACTTGTAGCCGATGGCAGTGAGAACGAGATATACCTCCCACATCACCATGGCAAGCCCGTAGACGTCGCTTTCCTTGGACGGCCGTACATGTGGCAAGCCGAATTTCTCGGGGTCGAAAAGTTCCGGTGCCATCCAACGGTAAGTGCCACCTCTGTGCGACTCGGAAGCAGTATTGACTGTCTGCATGCGGTACACTACAGTCGCTAGACCAAAGTCGGCCAGACGCGGGACCCCATTGTCGTCAATTAGAATGTTTGCCTGCCAATGATATTCAGTCTGATGCATAGAAGCAGAGGGCTATCTTGCTCACTCCCTTGAGATCGCCATGAACAATGTCCTTTGAGTGGAGATATTCAAGCCCTGTCGCAATCCCGACCAACTAGAACGATGGATGGTGAGTACGGTGCGCTATCGTATGTAGTGGGGAACGGCATACCAACGGTAGCCGGTCTGCGCTAGTGTTCTGTCGCAAGAAGTCCATGATGCTACCGTTCTCCATCCAGTGGCTCACGATGCACAATCGGAGTGGCCGCGGCATGTCACAGACACCGAAAAATGGCACAACGTTCGGATGATGGAGATGTCGCCATTGAATGGCTTCCTTGTAGATCTGCTATTTGATACACGCAGTTAGATGTCTACGACGTCCAATGCTGGTGGGAGACTGACCTTTCGAACTTGTTGCAGGTCCTCATTCTGTGCAAAGGTGAAGGATTTGAAAGCTACACGAACTATGCTTCCACCACTTTGCCACTGTCCACGGCGTATTTCACCAAAGCCGCCCCGGTCGATGGGATGTTCATCTTCCACGATGAGCTCATGAGGAGAAAGTAGGGATGCTCGCGGTAGTACGACATGCTTTTCACAAAGCTTCCTCATTGTGCGAAACATCGAGTTACGGGTGTCCAGATTCAGCGAGGCTGCATGTTCCGTCAGAATCTGTAGCCTGGTTCATGAGTGAAGGTGCCAATGACAAAAAGAGTTTACGCACAGTGTCAAAGAGATCTGCAATCTCATGCGCATTGTCGAGCGGAAGTTGTAACAATTGCTGAACGGGTTCACGAGTCGATGTTGCCGTTGACACGGCTTCAACGATAGCTACAAGCTCAGGTTTTAGCTGAAGAGGTCAATAAATTGAGTGCGTGAAGCAGTAAAATGGCATGAAATACTCACATAGTCCGCGATCTCACGACAATGTGGCCATGGGTGCGATCTCCAGAGTTCTCGAATGTCATCAATCATGGCACGCCAGTTTGATAGGCTTGTCGCTAGGTCCCAGCTGGCCCATGTCATGAAGCGATCCTCAACTGAGCGTTGCCACCGGTCAGCATCTCCTTCTGAAACTGATTCGTCAAAGCGGCGTTCGAATGCCCTTGGATGGCATGCATTGTGCAGTGCTTTGATATGCATCTGAGAGACGAATCAGCTGTTGCACACCTGGATGGCAAGGAGAGTAGCAGTGCCTTGTACATGACAATACGCTGTGAAAAAATCTTCATACGAGAGTGTCGTTCCTCCAGCTGCGACCTAATCGATGACGTGTCCATTGTTTTACTCTCAATTCGGCTGAGATCTACGAGACAATGAGATATGGCTGCAATGTTGATAGCCTCGCCTGCAAGCTTAGTGGCAGAAATGAGAGAGGGAAGCGTTTGGAGACTGAAGAGCAGAGTATGGCAGTGTGACAACAGTGGTAGGGCGGTGCCGGCAGTGCCCGCTACGTCGAGCGCGGTTACTGCGCCTCAGCGCTCAGCAAGGCTAGTGTGCTTCCCGATTCAATAGCAGTATTTTGCATGTAACTGCAACGCAAGGTGAGCCATATGTTTGAACAGCTAGCCGTCTTACTTTGCGTTCATATGCATATGCAGGAACAGTGCATTCGTCATGTGGCCTGTTAGAGCAGGAACGTGAGTTCACTGTCGACCCAACGTTGGACAATGTTAATAGGAATCATTAATCGTTACGAGTGATTTTTGCTCCGTTCACCACAATAAGAGCTGCATATAGAGCATGCTTCATCTCCACGAGATACTACATATTGAAGAGGAATCCTGATCATATTCACGGCGTCTGGATAAATGCGTTTGAGTTTTGGACGTACAAGCTAGGAACGCCGACAACCTAGGCAGGTATGTGAGTATAAAACATGGTTGTTTACTGCCGTATTTTCTTGCGAAGACCCCATCTATTGTGCAGGAGTAAGAGCCAGCGACAAATAGCTTGAACAACTTGCGATACCATGAGCACTAAGCGCTGAAGCACTGATGGGAGAGGAGCGCAGTAACCAACCCACGCTAGCATCTCGCATCTCGCCAACATCAATCACATGCACGCTCTCCAAGGACGCACCGGCTGCTCTGATAATTGAAGCATTGGCGTTATCCTGCGAGTGCGGTACATACCTGTGGACTCCACATTCTTACTACCGTGACCTGGTCCCTGGACTGGCCCTCACTGGCAGCAGACTCAACCAAATCCACGGGGCGAACGTAAGTATACGACATCTCTGTCCGCTTAACGAGCAGCAATTGCCTTGCATGCACCGAATACTGACGCTCTGAATTCTCGACTCTTCTTCCCACCACGAATATACCCATGTATCGACGGCCCTTCAGCTTCAGGCTGCAAGCCGGGAGCTGCGCCTCAACGCGCTGTGATGCCTGCAGAGTCTTTCAAGAGATGGAGGATTTATCTGATTACAACGTCAACGGCAGGCGTTTGTCCATTTAATGCTGTGTCGATGTAATCGCTCTCTTAGACCTGTGCGTCTCCTTTCCTTCGCTGGTTCTAGGCCCCAAAGCGAGCCTCGTTTGCCTTCCATTTCCGTTAATTTACAATCAGGTCGCTGATAAATGTCTTCGTTGCTAGCTTGCGTCAATATACCTGTTCTTCGACGCGAGCCTCCTCCTAGCGATCAAAGGATAGGACATAGCAGGGTCGACATGCTATTTTTTCGAGTGCTAACTCTCATTCTTTTCATTCGAAAGGCATGCATGCTAGTCTCTCTTGACCACCCCCCCTCGGAAAGGTCCGCGTCTATGAACGAGCCGTCTGGCTGGTTGATCTGTCGCTGCCGAGACGCAGTCGCACGGGTGACTTGTAACCGGTGCTGGTCAGCGGAAACGGTCCCACGAGGAGGCTTTCATGGTAGATCTCGTGAGGAAAGGATGAGTGAGTCGTTCCGCTCAAACTCTCCCATTCCGATGTCTGTGCTTTTCCCCGTCATCATTGGGGGCCTCGTCTCTGGACTAATCTCACTATTTTCTCTCCACCGAACGAGCTGTCAGGCCACAATTGATTGCCGATACGCCACAAAGGTCTTGAGTCCATTTATGACTCTGGTTAAGACAGAACAGCCCAACATGTTGCTAAATAATAGTAAGTAGTGAATATACGGAAGCATGCTGATGTAGCTCTCTATAGAGAATAAAGCCGGTGCGTGGAGGGTTAGGATCGGCTGATATACACCTCTTTTTACGTCTGCTTGATGGAGTTACGGGGTCTCTCCACCCAGTCGGAAGGGGTCTGCGGGCTGGCGAAGTGCAAATATATGACTTCATACGGACCCGAACGCCATGAGCGTTTTCAGTAAGCTGCCATATCTATGGCAGGTTCAATCCCAAAGTGGCTTTCTGTTTGAGGCATTCTGAAGAGGTGGAACAGAGCATCGCACAATGCAGTCTGATGACCTCAAACGAGCGACTAGCTGAGACGATAGCAGAAGGATGACGCTAACTGACTGGTCTCTGGAAAGATACCGCAAGGATTGCCAAAGAGAGGCAGCTAGAAGACGGGGATTCCCAAGCGCGGCATAGGGTTGAGTTGAAAAGCATGCCCTTTCCTACTCGGCGAGGCTGCCTCGGGTTGATTACATGCAGACGCTCGTGCATACCACGATCGATCTTTAACGACGTGAAAGCACGAAGACAGTCATCGCAAATATGGCCATTCTACCATATGCATGGAGATGGACATTTGTTGACACCGCGTCAGCCAGAGAGCCTGATTGGTGAGAAGACGCTGCTATGCGCGGCGAGGGACAAGCGTGGCAAATCCAACGCGCGATACTCAGGAGACATCACAGTCCGAAAATATTTTCTCAACCTCACATAAGAGCAACCAGGTATCGCTGTTGAGATCCTGGATTGTGATCACGCCAGCGCGTATAACAGCAAACGGTATCACAAATCTGCAAGTGAAACAATCAGTGACGAGCATTTCACCTAGGAATGTGTTGGGTTGGTCTCTCGTACGACGTCAGCTTGTATTCAACTCTGACATCTTCTTCGCCACCTGGAACACCTCATTACTAACGCTCTGCGCCACATGCTGACTCAGTTTGCACTGGAACTGTAGCATACATCAGCAATTTCATCTTACTATCGTGACGAACGTCGCATTCCACTGACTCGGAGGAATATGTACACGCTCCTCGTCATAAATACTAAGCTTCTAGCACATACGAATGAACTGTGCACACGTCGACGATTCAGTGACGGCCACTCACGATCGCCCGTCATCATCTTCTCGTTGTAGGTCTGCCCGTCAGCCAGCCAGTACATACGATTGCTCACGCCATCCGCAAGCTCGTAATCGAGGTCTTCCCTGCGCGGATGCTCGAGGGCGCATACAGCGTGTAGACATGACGTATCCATGTTCGTTTAGCGTGTGACAAGACCATATTTTGATGATCAGGCCACAGCGCGACGTTGCGGTGTTCACCCATGATCCACGGCTTTTTCGTGAGCTTCTTCCGCATACGCGCGGTGAACGCATCGCGGCCAGCAAGCTGCTGCACAGCATTCCGCAGAGTGCTAACATGCACAGTCATGAACAGTCAACAAACCCAACACGAGAAGACGAACAAACCTAATATTCAGGTCTGACTCGAGCTCATGTCAGATCCTTTCATTAATACCGTGAATCCTTGAGGGCTTTCTTGTCCGCCTCACTTGATGTGTCTGCACACGAGCCAAACATCTCAAAGTCAGTGTCGCGTCATGCAACTCGAGATCTTGAGAGATCAACCGATCACTACGCACAATTCTCCGCGTCTGGATCGTGCTTCATCAGCTCCGCGAGCTTTGCGCTCGAAAAGGGTGTGAGAGATCCACATCTTGCCGCGCACAAATCATAAATCTTGCGCACGCGCGGCTGTAAAGCGGGCACGATCTCAGTGGCACTCGAGCCCTGTAATGTGCAGCACCGCGGCGCTTAGAATTTTATCGCACAAGCTGTGAGAGGAGCGAGTATATGTGGCCCTATCCCTCAGTTTCCGATACAAAAACTTCATAAAATGACACCATTGCATTGTAATCCACAGTGCCCTGAGACACTAATCTGCTGGTACTGAGGGGAGGTTTCGGCAATGAATCTAGCAGGTTTTCACTGTAAGACTCACCGGGAGGGATGTCCACCTCATCGTCATTCAAATACCATGCTCCTAACACATACGAATCAGCTCTGCATTTTCGGCCGATTCGAGAACGACCACTCACGATCCCCCGTCATCGTCTTCTCGTTGTACGTCTGCCCGTCTCCAAGCCAGTACATCCGATTGCGCACGCCATCGGTATATTCATACTTGTAGTCTTCCCAGCGCGGATGCTCGAGAGCACGTACGGAGTGCAAGGATGATCCTAAAACGGTTGTCACGGGCAATGGGCAAAAGATGGGACTCCACTCACCAGGCCAGATGGCGACATTCCTTCCATCTACCTTGCCCATTTTATACCACGACCTGCAGTTATCGCTGAAAACAGTCTGCACGCCACAAGGATTTAGATGCATCCGTTGTTGAATAGCCTTGTTAGGTAGCACTCGCCTTCGGAAAGAAATGCTTCATACAGTAACATGTTCAATCAACCATTCATGACATTGTGAAAGAAAGAACTCATTTACCTCCAAATATTCATCGAAATCTCTCACCGCTTCACTCTTGACCTCGATGCTCTTTAGCCTCTCGCGCTGCATCTTCTTTGCAGCCATGACCGCATACTCGATCTGGCGCTCTATCATAATAAGCAACGAGCCTACGCCTAATGCTCCATTCGGACCGATCGACATGAACCAGTTCGGGAAGCCATCCGTGCACAGCGAAAGGTACGTCGAGGGATGCGGGGTCCATTTCTCTTGAACGGACACCCCGTCGCGGCCAATGATGGGGAAGTCGAGTTGGAAGGAGACATCAAAGCCTTCAGTGTGGAATGAAGAGACGTTAACGGAGGTAAGGTGGATGGACAGACGGACAGACCAGTGGCGCAAATGACAGCGTCGAGATCAGTATGCTGCCCATCGACTGTCTCGATGCCTCGCGGAGTGACCCGCCGAATCTCTTTGGGTACAAAGTCTACCTACATCAGATAGCTTCACTCGCATCCGAGATATTGGATAAAACAAACACGCAGCTTACATTCTCCTCACACAGTGCTTCCAGGTATCCAGGCGCCGGCGTCAACCGTCTGCATGCGACGCTCCAGTCAGGAAGCACTGCGTACAGTTTGTAAGCCATCACATGCACAACAGAAACAACAGGGACATCAGGTCACGTACGGTGATCCATAATCCACGGCTTTATCGAGAGCTTTTTACGCATGTGCTCCGTGAATGCCTCGCGTCCCGCCGCTTGCTGTACGCTGTCCCGCAGGGTGAGACCATGGTAAGACTGAGCAGACAAAGCGTGATCAACTCTCAGCACATATATTAGTTGCACTGATGAGGACATACGTGGATTAACGATTCCAACTCGTGCCGGAAGTGCTTGTAGAATACCTGGTCCTTGAACGACTCCTTAGCCTCCTCCGTGAACGTGTCTATCTCAATGTCAGAGCAATATTAGATAGGTCTAGTACATGGCAACCTACAGTTTTCAACGCTCTGATCACGATTGACCAGTTCCGCGTATTGTGCACTCGCAAACGGTGGGGATATCCAAGTCTTGCCGCGCACGAACTGAACCAGCTTACCGACGCGCGGCTGCAACGCGGCAACGATTTGGATCGCGCTCGAGCCCTAACCAAGAGCAGTCACAAAATCCGCACCACAACAGTTGTCAGCACTCATGCCAGATTGCGATTATTCACGCAAGACGCGAATATCGCTCACCACGCCAATCACGCCAACCTTCTTGTCCTTCCATTTCCACTCCTCGGTTGCCTCCTGCCACGTTCGATTGCCGACGTCAAAGTCGGCGCTGTGCAGGAGCTTGCCTTCAAAAGTGTGCAGGCCATCGATATCAGGCCAGTCCCACCGGCTGAGAACGCCAATGCCCGTGAGGAGGAAATCAGCGGAATGCGTAAACTCTTCGTATTCCTCGGCCGGATTGGCCTGGTTGTCAGCGCCACTTGATGTATCAGAAGCAGCGGGGGCAGTAGAGGAAGGTGACACAGATCGCGGGCGCCTCACGCGCAGGTGCCATTTACCCGTTGGCTCATCGTACCGAGCTTCCACGACGCGGTGTTGCAGCTTGATGTAGCGCATGAGCTTGTACTTATCAACGACGGACTCGAGGTAGGACAAAATCTCCGGGCCGGGCGGATAAAAGCTGGACCAGTCGGTCTGGGGAGACATCAACAGTGAGTACCATCAACGCCGCAGGCTTGAATCTGGACACAAAAACAGCCAGCGGTGAGCGGACTGACCTTGGGCTCAAACGTGAGCTGGTACTGATAACAAGTGAAATGAACCGCTGAGACTCATGATGGATTCAGCGAGACATACGGAGTGAGATGGCGTGTCGCATGCTACACCACTGCAGTGAGAAAGCCTCGTGAAAGGTGTCTGGCATCCGAGTTGCAGCATCACTCACGGATACTTATTGGTGTACCACGTCCCACCAATGCCTGCATTCTTCTCGTATATCGTCAGCTCAACATTGGGTATCCTCTGCGGAAACCTGATAGCGTGTGTATGAACATAAGATCATCACAGTCTCATCAATTGCGTAGAGATTCATGTGCATACCTGATTCCCGCAATGATGCCGCTGTATCCTGCGCCTATGACGACCACCTTGATCGGCCTGTACTCGTCGATGGCAAAGTCGCCAAGCTGAAAACTGTCGTCGACGCCATTGAGCAGCCCATTCGTCGCGGGCTCGTTCTTCAAACCGTTGGACATCGTAAAGGCACGTGCAACTTCCGGCTTCCCACCTTGAGGTGAGTTATCAGGACTTCAGTGGGCCACCCCGCTGCTGAGCTCGTACAGTATTATAAAGTTTCGGCGTGCTTACGTGTGTTCGGTGAAAACGGGCGACGCTAGTCAGAGCGATTTGTATCATAGCCTGGGGAGAGGTGAACTGCGCCATGTGATTTGATCCCATGGTCAGTATCTAGCTGCTTCCTGGAGCTCGATAGAAAAAGAGGGGGCACTTCCCTCGGTCGTTCTAGGAGATACGATAGAACCGTTTGTCATTGCTCAGTCATACACGCTGGAAAGCAAACCATGATCAAAGGGGATGGAATGCCTGCTCTTCAGTGTGGTGTTTGGAAGTGGCTGCACGAATGCCACCGGCCTGTGCGCTTGGTCCGTCGACATGAAAATTACCTGGGTCGGTTAAAGATATCGTTCTGTAAGTGATAAGCCTGATTAGCCCGCTCTCGCCGACACTCCGTTCTCAAACAGAAGCCGCAGGGTCCAATGCTTGCACGTTCGCACACAGCTCCCGAAATTCCGTGCTGATCACGAGTCAAACAAAGACCAGCTGATGCCAGGTCCACCTCGAAAAAGAGCAACGGAAGAAAAGTAGAGTCGCGAATCGCCAACCGGACGGTCGTACGAGGATAGACGACCGTACAGGAGGTGATTCAAGACGTCGATGCTTCGCCCGTTGCCATCATCAAACTGAGCAGAATGCCTATCACGATGGATCAGAGGAGAACGATAAGCACAGACGCCACGAAAAGGTGAGGCGCCACGATAGAAAAGAAAATGACCACACACAAAAGAAGACTGGTCGGGGAAGCTGATGACGTCGGGTGCGGCAAAGGACGAGTGTCAGTGGAGACAAGACCATATTCAAGACATAAAATTGACAACAGCTATATGTTCGACCTTACTAAGATTCCGCGAGCGTTCAGATTGAGAACATCTTTGATATGACCGCGGTGTATGTCACAGCAGCTTCCCGCTTGGTATCAACCCCTCGAACCCTCCGGCAAAATGGTCGTATATGAGCGTTCCCCCGAGGTAGGTTTTCTCGACACGCCCGCGCAGGGTCAAGCCCTCGTACGGCGTCATCTTGTTCTTGAAGTTCAGCAGCTCCTTCGTCACCTACATACCACGCCGCATCAACTAAACCCGCCAACGCTCTCACCTCGCGCACGCACCTCAAACTCCACTTTCGGGTCCCAAATAATCAAGTCCGCGTCGTATCCGACCTTCAAGTGCCCCTTGCGATGCTCAAGCCCCGCATGCCTCGCGGTCTTGGCACACACCCACTCCGCAACCCTCTCAATCTCAAGCCCACGCCTACTCCCCTCCGTCCACAACAAGCTCAGCCCCAGCCCAAGCGTACTGATCCCTCCCCACGCGCCCATAAAGTCACCCTCGTCCATCCTCTTCAGCGACGCGACGCACGGGCTGTGATCGCTCACCACGCAATCGATCGTCCCGTCCGCGAGCGCCTCCCACAGCTCCTCGCGGTTGCCCTCCTCGCGGATCGGCGGGCAGCACTTGAATTCCGGACGCCCCCGCGGGATCTGCGCCGCCGAGAGCGAGAGGTAGTGGAAGCATGTCTCGACGGTGAGCGGGAGCCCGGACGTCTTGGCCGCGCGGATGAGCGGCAGCGCGAGCGCGGCGGAGAGATGCACGATGTGCAGCCGGAGCGCGGGGTATTTGCGGTGGAGGGTGGTGATGAGCGAGATGGCGTCGATTTCGAGTTGTTGCGGCCGTGACTCGAGAAAGGTGCTGTAGAGGGTGGGATCGGCAGGCTCTGGCGACCCGGAAGTGTGCACGGATCTGTCCAGCTCGGCGTGGAAGCAGAGCACGGTGGACGTGTTCTGTTCATGATGCTGATGAGGGTGTGATGAAAGAGATTGTGAAAAGACGGAGTACCTTCAGTTCTTCCATGGCAGATTGCAAATCGTTCTCGGTGACGCATGGAAACTCCTTCAGGACGAAGTTAGAGGGTTCGACGATGTAGAAAACCCTGACGGACCTCGACGCCGCTCTCGATGAGGAAACACTTGAAGCCCCTTACGCCCGCGTCAATCAACGGCTTGAGATGCGACTGTCATGCTGTTTCTGTCAGTGACTTGTGGCATACACGACAATGATGTAACGGTCAACGTTTGATGCACTGGGCTGTTCGTAGTTGGAGCAATAGACTTCCAGTCCTTGACAAGGTCAGACGTGACCTTGATATGATGAAAGCGTAGCGATAAGCCTGTTAAAGGAGCTGTTGCTTCCCAGACATGGGAAGACAGAGTCTGAGCGCATCCTTCTCTCGACATTAAACCACATCAAGTTCACGCTCGAGCGTTCTCCCTGATCAAGATGAACGGTACCTCGATACCAGTTCTCCAGCCGTGACCACGCAGCAATCGCGGGTCGCTTGAGACATTTGCGCAAACTGAGGTGAACGAACGGGGCAATTACCTGATTCCCAGGGATGACTCCACCCCAAAAGGCAACGTCCGTCCAGCACTGCCCGCGCGCAGCGTTGCGCTTCTCCTCCAGGTTCGCGACGGTAGTCGTTGGCGGGATGGAGTTGAGCGGCATGTCCACAACGGTGGTGACGCCCCCAGACGCGGCGGCGCGCGTGCCCGTCCAGAAGCCCTCCCAGTCCGTGCGGCCGGGCTCGTTCAGATGGACGTGGGCACTGCATGAAGTGAGCCAGGAACTCGCAAATCACAGCCGAGTAGACGCACTCGACGAGGCCCGGGAGGATGACTCTGTCGCCTGCGTCTATCCAGTTGGCGTCCTCGACGTCGGCAAAGGCCTGCCTGTCCTGTGCGCCGCGGTGGACATGGGTGATCCTGCCTGTGGTGAGGTCGACGGCGATGGTGGCGGGCTGGAGCCTGTTGTCGAGGAGGACTCTGTTTCCGCGAAAGATGCGGCGCGAGACCATGGTGGGAGAGAGAGACTGAGCGTCTGACACGGTGGCCCATTTGCGGCAAGCGACGTCGTTGCACTCGAACACGTCGCAGACGATGATGGGGGCGTCGAGGGCTGTGCGCACGTCGGCTAGCATCCACCAGCCACCTTCCATGCAGCCCATCTTCCATAATAATTTTCATTTCACGGTGGTCGACTTCCCTTCGCACGCGCCTCGCACGAAGACTCCTGCGCACTGTGGCATCTCGTCTCCGCTCAGGCTGCTCCTCGCTCACAGGCTGTGCTCCGTGCCCATCATGGCGATCCCCTTTCCCGTCCATGCGACCCATCTGATACCCGTTTGAAATGCTCCTAACATATAAGCTGGGCTCCGCCCTGCGCTGCGGCCACCCCCCTCCTCCATCTTTCCGTCGGTCGATGCGCAAGAGCAGCGACCATGACCGCCATCTCCGCCTCCCGTTTCTCCTCTGTCCCCATCCTCCGCACCCGCAGTAGCATGTACAAGCTGTCTTCGCACGAAGAGAGTCGCTCGTTCGTCGCATTGACTTGCAGGACATGTCGTGCCGTTGTCGCCTCCGAGAGGCACCTCCTCTGCAAGGTAGTGTGGCCTTCCTATCCGTCCTCACTTCAAGGCTGACATGTTTCCGAACGCAGCAGGGATTCCGAGGCTACTCTGGAAAAGCAGCCCTGTTTACCGACGCGTAACTCGCTTCACTCTTGCTCTCATTCGCCTGCTGATACCCGTTCGCAGCACGAACATCACCCTCAGCAAGCCGAGCCTGCTCCTCATGGACACCGGCGCACACACCGTCCAAGAGTTCAAATGCACCGCGTGCGCATCCTACCTCGGCTGGAAGATCGTGCGCGCACACGAGCGCACAGAGACCTGGAAGGAGGGCAAGTTCCTCCTCGAGCTGGCCCTACTAGAGGAGGCATCAGAGCCGACAGGGACACAGCGCTGGAAGGACGCGAGGGAGTCTCTGGTGCGCGCGAGCATGCTCCATCGACGGACGGCGACGGACCCGCGACCGCTGCCCGCTCAGCGTCCTGCCGGACCGCGCGATCATTCGCCAGCACTGCCCCTCCGAGATCGGACTGCATCCATGCAAGCGTAGCCTTTGCTGTGTATATTATTCGAGGGAGGAAACACGGACGTTGTATATTTGAACTTGGTCACAGACCCGCATAGATAGAGCACGGTCATTTAGTACTAGAGACGAACCAGTGCTACCTGAAGGATAATGACACGTTCAAAGTTTATGCTTTCAAGCTTCAAGGTTATTGCATCGCCTGTTGCGCGCGTACTCTTCGAAGGATCCGGATGACAGCTTCAGTCCCAGGATAGTAGAGTTGAAACTGGAAAAAGGCCCTCCATATCTCGCTGGAGACTAAGAACCAGATGGAAGAGCTTGCTGTCGCCGCTTTCACAGAGGCAGGACAAGTAAAAATAATGCCGTTGGACAGGACTTCGAAGTTACCTCATATGTAGAAGACAAAGCCATACCAGTGTTACCATTGCTTGCACGGTTGACAGGGTTTGACAGCGTATTTAGAACGCTGGCGAACGCAGACCGCTTACGTACCAGCACACAGAATAACCTGCCAAGAATACCACATTTCAAAGCTGGACGACGAAGCGTGAGCGCGAGAGCCACAATTAGAACAGTGCACTCACAAGCGATATATCGAACAAACCTCACATGGCGAATCACCTTGCCTACCCCTCGTCAAATTACGTACGCCAGGGAGTATATCTGTGCAACCTACCGAGCAGGAACAGACAGACTGTGCGCAATCGAACAAGTTCTATGGAGCACGCTCACATCCTGCGTCAAATAAGGGCTATAGAATACACATACGACGAGCTGAATGACAAAGGCAAGGATGAGCGTTATAGACACGACTAGACTCCAACTCACAATACCGTAGCAACAGTACAATACACCAGAAGGATCACCACACGCTCTGCGCGGGCGCAGGGATGGGTATACTCTGCGGCAAGACATTGCTCTTTGGCACCTCCTTCACCGTCTCGATGTCCTTCCTGTACTCGATCTTCTCCACCCGCACCTCGCCCTCGATCAGCTGGTACACGTACGTGACGACGACGGGGCCCTGGATGTCCATGAGCGCGAAGGAGGGAACTGGGTCGCTGGATTGGCAGAGCAAGATGGACCCGGTGAGATGAGGTGTGCTGGATATAGCGGGTATGCTGGTACGTACCCGTGGACGGCACCCGTCCATGCGCCCGTCGCTGAGCCCGGGTTGACAAAGAAGCGGCCGTCATACTCGACGGCTTGGAAGCTGGCAGCGTGCGAGGAACATGAGCCGACCAGGAATTGCTTGCTCGAGGAGCATGACTCACGTATGCGTATGCCCTGACACCAACACATCAACATCGAGCTGTCTCGCAATCGCACTGAGAGAGTCGAGATCGCCGATGGGTACACACTGGTGCCCGTGAACGACGCCGATGCGGATGGGCGAGTGCGTCACAGACACTGACAGCGGAAACGAGCTCTGCCAACACATACGCATCAGCAAGCACACCACGTTCGCCCATAAGTCAGACTCGCCTCATCATAATCTCCACGAACGACCAAAACGTCCGGCGCGACCGTCCTCAAATACTCATACGTCTCCCGATCACACACGTTCCCCGTGCAGAGAATCTGCTGGATCTTTCCGGGAACTAAGAGCTTCTTGAATTTGTTAGGGAGGTCATGGACTCTGTGTGGGATGTGCAGGTCGCCGATAGCGAGGACGAGGACCATGGTTGCCCGACGCAGCCACCGCCCGCCGCGGCTTCGCGCGCCTGTGTGTGCGCATGTTTGTCCCGTGTGGCAAGCCACTGGCGGGCCGGCGCGCCGCGCACGCATCGGCGGGCCAAGGATACCTCGCTGGTACTTGGCCTTGACTCTCTTCACTGCCGCCTGCAACCCAAAGCATGGCGCATAGCCTGTCGGAAGAGTGCACGCCTCTCAAGCGTGAATACGACGCCTGCTTCAACGCCTGGTTCGAGGGCTACCTCGAGCCCGCCGTCTCTGCCTCCGCGTCGCCCGAGCAGCGCTCACAGTTCTCCCAGGAGAAGGCCGCCGAGTACGAGGAGAACTGCGGCAAGATCTGGGTGCGGTATCGCGAGTGCGTGCAGGTGCGCTGCTGCATTCTTCCCCGCTGCGAGCTTGTCTGAGCTGGCTGCAGAAAGCTGTCAAGGACAAGGGCTTGGACACGCTGCTCGAGCAGGCACGAGAAGAGAATCCGCTCAAGGACCCCCCGGCGCATCCTAGCGCAGAGACCTCCTCTTCATAGCACTCTACGAGGCATCTCCTTTCGTCGGGTAGGTCCTGCAGCCCCTTTGTGCCGACTTACCCGTTCCACTTGCAATTGCACTCGCCTTCTGCGTCCACTGAAGACGCTAGAAGATGTCTGTCCGGAATTCCATCAGGACATGTATCTCGTTGCCATAGCTTCACTCCCACCGCACGCACATCCCTTTGTATGTACGACCAGAATTCTATCAAAGATCAAGCTCAAACTCCAACAAACCGAGCTCTCATGACAGATTAGCAAGATCAACCACTGACCTCATCCTCAGCCGGCAGGACTCGGCTCCCCGTCTCTTGTTGCGATCATTTACGAAGTGAGGCGGCAACATGCGGTCCACCATCATACCCTGCCACGAGAAGGCCTGCCATCAGTCCCTACGATTACGGCTGAGCAGTGGGAACGCCCGCGTGAATCGGAGACGTCAGCATGAGAGCCTGATCCCGCAATCTGGTCAACGCGTCAACGCTGCTGGCTGGCTATCAAGGGTCGGCTTTTCCGGCGACCCGTTGAAGCACCGTCGCCGTCTCGCTTGCATTTGGGGGTACATATGCCGCTGGCCACACACCGCGCCGCGCCGCGCGGCCGCTGCGTGTCGCGACCTGGGCTCTCCTCGCTCGACGGTCCGCTCGCGCATTCGTGTTCGCGTGCCTGGGGCGGCCGCGCGCGCTGAACTCGGACAACGTCTTCCCCTCATGCGGACTAGCGGCTTGGCCGTCCAGGTGTGCGGTCGCCCGTTCGTTAGTGCAAAGCGCGTGTTCTCTTCCTGCTCTGCGTAAGTACCCTCGCGATTAATGCTGCATGATGCGATGCGCACACTGCACCCGGCGACGCGCGCCCAAACACGTTGTCCTCACATGTCCGGCTAATGTGCCTGTCTCGATCGCGTCCAGCGCAGCGTGATTGTGCAGGGTACCCGCGCTAGACACGGCGATCAGCAGAGCGACGTGAGTGCGCCTCCGAGTCAGAGACAAGCTATTGGCCGCACAGGACTCTCCAAACCTCCGTCGCGACTTCTGATCCATTCTAATACCTGATGCGAGTCGCCACATCTCCGTTCGGGCACCGTAGCGCTGATTTCACGGCTTCTTCACACGGCGTGTTCGAGAGACGAGGCTCGTCCCGGCGGGCGCGACGCGCTCGAGGCCATCTCAGGCTCGAAACAGGCACTCTTGCCGGCAGTAGCAGCAGCAGCACATACATTTAACCTCAATTTATATTACAATACTTATCATACACACATCGACACTAGACTCTAGAACTCTGTCTATGCAATATTATATGAGATGTGGAGAATATTAGTCCTGTGACAATAACGAGAGAAAGATCCGTCCGCGACGTGTGCAACCATTATACCGTATCCTATCCGAGTGAGTGTCCATGCGACATGACAATTGAACAACAACAAGTCCAGAGTGATCATGCGTGGACGATGATAAGCAAAAACCAAAGAACAAACGAAAGATTTTGAGACCTCAAGCCACAAAGGCGTCGTACGTCCGCTGCGGAACAATGCCAATGTCCTGATTATACCCCGACGCCGCCGTCGATGGCGGCTCGTAGTGCGTCTGCATCATGTCCTGCTCCATCGCCCCGAACGGGGAGAGGTACGTCGGCGGCATCGCAAAGGGCCTGTGACGTGGGAACGATCAGCTTCCTTCGCACACGGAAGCAGTAGTAAAACGACATACTGAAACAACATATGATCACCGGAGAAACCGTACGAGTGCGGGTCGAACGGGTCCAACCCGACGTACGCGTACGCATTCACGTCCATGTCGTCGGCGACAGCGATCGACATCGACGCGTCAGCAAAGCCCCCTGCGGAAACCGCCTCGCTCATCTCTGTTTGCACATGCGTCAGGAAGGGCACCGCTTGCGAACATTTGACTGGCCGCGGGGCGTGCACGGACATTGCCGACGGAAAGTTGGCCTCCTCCGAAATCGCGTGGATGCTTTTCGGGTATGGATCCGCCGGCATCCCCTCTGCAAACGGGATGTAGCTCGCCGAGGGCGGCCGTTCGAACGGCCACCACGCCTCGAGGGGCTCGCTCGACGTTGACGTGGTCGATGCGGTGGACGCGACCGAATAGGCAAGACTGCTCGTCGACGACGACGCCTCGACGAGCTCGCGTCTCAGCGACGATGATGCCTGGGAGTAGTCAGAGCGGTCGGAGAAGGCGGTCACGCTCCTCAGGGAGGAAAAGGAGGAAGATGTCGATAACGTTGCCTGGCTACGCCGCCGTTGCCGAGCGAGGTTCGCAGCGCTACTCCGTTTTGAGTCATCAAGATCGTACTGGCAGATGTATCCACGAGACAGACACCGTGAGCATGTGGGCCGTGTTCCGCTGCACTGAAGACAGGCGCGTCAACACAACGCACGAGTGGCGAAGGGTGGGTGGGGCTTACTTTTGCCTTTCGCTCGCGACACTTGGTGCAAGCCCGCGTCGTGCGCTTGTTTTTGAGAGGAGTCGGAGAACGAAGGAAGACGCAAGAGCCGTCGGGACCAGGCAGGGTCCCTGGTTGGTAGTCAAAGTACTCCGACCCCCAAGGCACGTTGTACGGGATGAGGTTCCACGAGTCTTCAGAGTTCCTGTTGGCGTCCAGTGGGGTCGCCGGCGCGTCGGACGGCGTCGCGGGGGTGGAAGGCATAGCGGAATACTCGGAGTATGCTGCTGGTGAGGGGGCGTGTGGACCAGAGACGTCCTGCATCCCTGAGGTCACCGCGATGTTGAGACCGACAGCCGCCGCTCTGCTGAGATGCGAAGGACGAGAGGCATCAAAGCATGCATCGTCGCGTTGAGGAAAGGACATTATGGACGAGGGAGGGAGGGGAGGGAGGGGGAAAGGTTCGGGGGATCGACGGAAGGAGAGGGAGTTGACGGTCGCGTTATATGCTCGGACGACAACCGAAGGACGACCATTGGCCACTAGACATAAGAAACAGGGTACAAAATAAAGGTTAATTCATCGTTGTAGGCAATACTGACCCGATCCACTGGACGGAAACTCTGAAAATCAAATTAAGAGGTTTTAACAAATAAAGTTAGCGCAAAAAGAGAACGGGAGTAGATTTCGTCCCGGCAAGTGATTGGCGCGTTCGCGTTGTGTTGGCTGCGACTCGTTCACACCGCAGTCTAGGCCTTTGTGATCGAGATCTCTTCGCTCATGTCCAAGCCGGAGGCAAAGCTCATCGGTGCGACATGACACAGGGAAGGTCTTCTCGTCAGGGAAGGCAATCATAATGCCCGCGAGAAGCTCGATGGTCGGACGGTGAATGCGCACAATTTGCCGCAGGATTCAGCATATCGGACACTGAACATGATGGCTACCCACCGATCGCTTGGCTGAGACCTCCCCAAGCTGGAACGAGCCAGCGCAAGCAGCGATGAGAGCCGCCCAGTCACGCCTGTATGTATTCGACATGTCATCCAAAACGTTGACCAGCTATGCAAGAGCTCAAAGTCGACCGCCTGAGCAAGGCACGCTCGGGAACGGTGTGTACTAAACACTACACTAGAACCCATGCGCTCGCACTAGAATGCCCGTTCTCCAAGCAGCCTCTATTAGAGCACTGCACTAGTGATTGGTCGCAGTCACAGCGTCCGTGCATCGCATGGGTTTAGTGCTTCTCCTATACTTCAACGACGCTCTCGGCCTACCTCCAATGCCATATTCACAAACGATGGTAAGAGACAGAAAAGGACAAGTGCTCAATAGAAGGAAACGTCGGAAGTGGGTATATGCGCGTCTACACGCTCGAGACCTCACGAGGCGGGATCGTGAAGAACGGCAAGGAGGTACCGTTCGTCTGGTGAAACGCAGATGGCGCGATCGTAAACCAAGTCGCTGCAACCACGGGGCAGACAGAAGGCCATGCTCACCTGGTGAAATCATGATCTCGTGCCGTTTCGTTCGGATCCTCATGAATCGCATATCGTCCTATGCATGCTGTCCAGCTCCCCGGGCCAACTCGAAAAATCGCACCCACTCACCACTTCCATCTGATCGCCACTCACTTCCTGCAGCCCTCGCTGCACACTCTCCACAATCCGTCCGACCGCGCTCGCGTACTTGCGGCCCTGCTCACCTTCGAACACGGCCCCAGAGTGACGGATGATGGTCACGGGATGGCTTCGCGTAAGCAGCATGTATCCGAGCACGGATCGATGCGATGTCAGCATCGTGAGGGTTTGCTCCAACTCAGGGGGCGGGGTGAGCTGTGACTGGCCTGCAGAGCTCGTGGATGCATCTTGCGACGGCGGGAAGGATGGCAAGGCAGGTGAAGCGGCTCCTTTCAAGGACTGTCCTGCGTCAGCGCGTATAACTTCCGCCGCTCATCCACAGAGGATAATATCACTCACCATGATGACTATGCTCGCAGTCTGTTGGACAAGATATGTTCTTGCCACAGAGATCGTTGTGAACTTTAACAAAGGCGGCGCGTCGGTGACGTTGATTACGTAAGTGATAACACGCCCGATTGGGCCATTTGATGGGATGCTCCACCGTCACTCGATCGCAGTTGATGCAACTAATGCATATTTCTCCAAGAGCGCCAGACTAATACTAGTTTAACGGATGTACAGCGGTTAACGTAGGCAATAGATATATTTTCGCTAGGTGACCTAGACCGGCTTTCTAGGTGTCCGCCGCAATCAGTAGCTGGAAGGACTTACTCGCGAAGCCACGCTGTGCGCTTGCAAGTGCCCAAAGATGCGACATGACCATCCTCCTGCACCTTTTCGGCTATCGGCTCGTGCGTGTGCGGAAGTCTCCCATTGGAGATCAAGTTCGTGCTCGCACAATAATCACCAACTCACGGCATGCCGCAGGGTCTACACGGACATCCGCGAAGAAGCACACTCCAGAGTTGCGCTGCACGAACATGCTGCAAACATGTTGCGCGGTGGCAACGGAGTTGTTCAGCTCAAATATGGTAGTGTCGGCGCCCCATCTGCCTGGTGGCGCTCTCGAGAATACCCCGACTGCATCCGTCGTTGAAAACGCGCACCCTGCCTGACAGACGAGACGTCGAGCACGGATGCCTGAGGACGCGCGGAGGACGGGGCTAGCGCGATTACGTACCGGTGCGAGCGCCCCCCGTCCCTAGTCGGCGTGCCCAGCAGCGATGTGATCTTCTGCTAGCCGAGCGTCGGTGACGCACCGACTGATGGTGCATGAGGGTCTTGCACGCGCTCGGCATATCCTCGTGGGTTCCGTGAGTATAGCACATACTTGATGGATCGAGTCGCTTGCCATCTTGAGCAGCTTCTCGCGGAAGCTGCAGAATTCCAGGGGCGAGACAGCGTACAGCCCCTTTGATCGGACGTGCAATGTACCCCCTCATTCATCGACTGTCCATTTACCACACACTGGTCTCGGATGCCGCGCTCGTCGACTGAAGGAATACAGCGACCATCTGTGCTCCCATTGTCTCGATGGGCGAGTTCACAATCAGAGGCGATTGTACTCTACCGTTGCCATCAACTTGCAGATGGTTGCACTCGCGTGTTTTCAGCTATACCACGAGAACAACACAGCGGACGGCATCACTCACTGGACATGTTCACGACGGTGTGCTTTGCGGCGTTAGCAGCTCTCGCAGAAGTCGACGGACATGATGCATAATGACTGACCGGCTCGACATTACACGTAAGAAGGGTCCTGTCGAAGGGTACCATGTTCCCTCCTCAGACGCTGTCTGCAAGGGCTGAGGCATCTTGAGATCCCTCCCGATCGACTCGACCACGGTATCTCGACATCATCCCACCATGCCCGAGGGAAGCGTTGCAGCAGCAGCAGCTCGTTCCTGCACACCTTCCCTATCTAGCAGAGTCGTCCCTGCACACTGTATTGCTGCACCGCCCATCTCGATAGCAGGCGAGGCAGAGACCACAACGACGGGTGGACGAGAATGCCAAATGCTCACCTAGCAAGCGCCGCAATTCAATAGACAGGGTTGGCGTGATTTCATCCGTTCGCGCTTCGCAGACAAAACATGCGCAGCAATAATTTCTTCACATGGTTATCTAAGCAGTGTTATCGCATTTTCGGCGTCTTGTCGACACTATTCGCGGTAGCGAGCAAGAAAATCTCTTCATGCCTTCATATTACTTCATAAGTTGCGCGAGATGGAGCGCCCCACAGGAGATTTGTCCACTGCGACGTTCCGAGTGGTTAAAGGACACAGATTCCACTTTTTGGGACCGAGGTGGAAAAATGTGAGTGGCATACGCTGTCTGTCTTCGGGCGGGTCATCGGCACGACATCGGCAGCAAGACTTTGGGAGCAACAGATGTTCCTTCAAGCCTTCTCGCTTAGAGGTGTGCTACACTTCGTGAGATAGTTACCCCGCCCTAGTCACGAGTGCGATCTCGCAATTTCGGCTGTCGTCCAAGCTCCTAATCGCTGGCGCACGACAAATGAGCCAAGCCTGTCATTCTACGACAGAGACACAATTGCCCGGAGGGTGTTACAGGCACCCTCCACTGCTGGAGCGCGCGGACGCCGCGCTGCGTGCAGCCATATGGAGCATCTGATTTAATTGCACGCTGGTCGGCGCAAGGCCGAACACGTGCCAAATCAGGAGTCGTTCAAGAGGGAAGCGGTTTTGTGATGGAACTTCCAGTAGAAGCATCACGAAGCGAGAGAAAAGCGGCACGGGCGCACCGTTGATCCATGAGAAGCACGGAAAATTGCAGCAGGCATGGCGGCGACTTGATAGCGAAAAGGTAAATTCACCATGGGCTCTCGCCATTCTGGTCGCAAGCGACGGCGTTCGCACTCGAGCCCTGCGTCGCCAGGACCATGGAAGCCCTACCGAGGCGTCGGGCTCGGAAACCTCAACCGCCGGAAGGCGTATAGTGTCAGCGTGCTTCGCGAAGTGGTTTCATCCATTGACAGTGCCTGCGAGCCACAAGGTGTGCGGTGGATGCTGGTGGATGGCCTGAGGAAGCTCAGGGCTGATACGGAAAAACGGTGAGCGCCAGCTAGAAGCCACTGACAGTCGTGGGTGTTACTGCTGATCGTGGTGCGAGCCTGTCCCTGCGTCGCGAGACAGAGAGATCATTGCTGTGCTCAAGATCCGGCAAGCTGGGTCGCCTTTGGCATTTCCAGAAATTGATACCTCGAGCACTCGGTGCCGTTTCTTTCGGGGACGAGCAGGTGATATACGTTTTGTAAGCGACGTTCGCCTAATCCGCGAACTTTTCTGTCGGCTGCCTGGTCGACACAGCATCGGCAGGTTGCAATTATTCGGTCGACAATGTCCCCACAGCATGATTGAAACCTATCGAAGGGGCGATCGACGGCTAACGTACCAAGGACAGGCTCACCCAGGGGCTCATATACGCGGTCGTCACCAGCTAATTGGCCTGGACCCACAGTTGATTCGGGCTGGTGGATCTCCAGGAGCGATGGTCGCGCCTGCTAGGCACCTATGAGAGATAGCGTTGATCCGCAAATAACCATGGTAGAGACAGGTCCTTCCTAGCAGTAGAGCGGAGCGAGAGTGCCAAAATCAATGATCAAAGCTGAGTGTCCATGGGAGAGACAGAGGGGCCGCGCAGTTCCAATCTAGCGTTTGAATTGCAAGATCGCACTTTTCGTGAGCATTCCGGCGGCCAGAAGCACCGAGGTGTAAGACAGTGGCGGTACGCGGCAACTGGAGGAGTACCTGAAAGATCAGTCGAACTGGGCTGAACGACGAGCATGGTGGGAGCTGGGTTGCTGTGGAAGGGGGAGACAAAGTCGAGCATCGATGGTTGCGAGTACAAGCGCCGGCCGCCACGACCCGTCCGCATTCCGCTCTCCGTCGAGCGCGTTGTTCGCAGCTTTTTGTTTCGTCGTCGTCGTTGATTCCGACCGACGTGGTGCGCTCCTTACCCTCTCCGCTGCCTGCTCTGCGAGCCGGCGGGACGAATATTCAGGAAATAAACGAGCGGTGGGAGTGTGGCGGTGAGTTGAGTTTTGCTGTGTTTGACTTGACGAGCTGATGGGCTTCTCTTCGCCTCGTGCGACGACCTCCCTCCTATTCACGGCTTTCACGACTCTGCTGTTATTGCAGTGATACCCTCCGCCTTTCGCTAGGCGTTCGTTCGCTTTTGCACGACGATAGCTCGCAATGACTCAGTTTGGGGACTTTGAGCCTCTCTGCCACACCGTCCCGTCCTATCCGTGGTGTAACCTGTTCTATCGCCAGGTGCGCCTACTCTCATCATGATGTTGGTGAATCCTCATCTATTGGCAGATCGAAGATCACAACTCCTCCATCTTCGACGATCTATCTGCGAACGCTACCTCTGCACCCGTGGGCGTGAACCCTGAATGCGGCATCCCTCGCGCTGGGTTCGACAAGTCGGTGGGAAACGTTGCCAACATCGTCATCTGCGGTCTGAGCATCGTCTTCCTGGTATTCTTGATCATCGCGACGAGCAGAAGGAGGGCAGCTGTCGGTGAGTCTTATGATATCCTAGCTCGATTGTTCTTCGTTTCGCCGCGGTTGTAATGCGCTGTGTACTCCATGACGCAACTTTTGCTTCGCAAATCCTGCTCGTGCAAATCCTCTCTTCGGAGCATGAGGTAGCTACTTGTCTAAACCTGGAACCGAAGTAGCTCCGTATGCTCCTGCCCTTGTGATTGTCCACCGTCAGTGGACAACCTTGCACGAAGCTCCGTCTGCGTAACCATCTGATAAGCTTCGTGGCTAGCTTCGTGAAGGGAGGGGCGTTGTACCGACGTCTGTATGCCGAGCAGAGATCGCAATGTGTGTCAGAGGACCCGTGATCACAGAAACTCTCATGGATACGCCATGGGGCATTCGTGTTTCCCTTCCAAATTTCAACAGGCCAAGGCATCGAATGGTCAAGTTAGTGCATGGCCTCCTATCACGGTCCTCAGTCCCGTGCGTTTCGTTTGCACGCTGGACCTCGAAACGAGCCCATCCATTCAATCGTCATCTTCAATTTCTAAATCAATTGCTGACTCCATCAATCTGACAAATCGCAGGCCGCGTTGAGCTCCGCCAGTTCCTCGTTCTCTACCTCCTCACCTTGCCTTTCCAGCTGATCACCACCGGCTCCTTCCTCGAGCAAGGCTCAACAGCGCTCACGGCCATCACCGCGGTGCACGCTGGCCTCGTCGCCGCAACCTTCTCGGCTCTCCTGGGCAACGCCATCGTCAGCACGCAGATCGTCGAGGACGGCACCCTCGCATCATTAATCGTGAGTATGGCCAATTCAATCCAGGGTCTTCCGCGCTATCGCCGCACCACAGGCGTCGTTTGCGGAGCCGAATGAACTGACGTATTCATTGCTCTGCACAGCCCTTCAACTTCTTCCTCTTGGCATTCTTCGTCGTCACAACGTACATCGCGCTGGACGTGGGCTTCTCCTTTACGAGTGTCTTCGGACCGTCGGACCCGTTGCAGAGAGAGCACAGTGTACCCTTGTTTGTGTTTACTTCTATCTGGCCTGGAGCGTAAGTGTCCCTGTCGTCGTGGTAATCCAGTTTGACGAATGCGTGCGTCGTTATTACAGCGCTGCCATCATCTACTTCTTGACTATGCTTTATGTTGTACTCGGGATTCTGAATGAGCTGCGCCCCTTGTGGTATTATATACTTGCGATGATCCTGTTCATTCTCAGCCAGCTGGACTATTTCTTGCTCAATCAAGTCATCTGTAAGGTAAGGCTACGTGTGACGCATAAACAGGCTCAATCGCTTGCATCTCATTCCCGTCTTTCTAGGGCACTTCATCTAAGGTCGACGGCTCCTTTGTTGCAACAATATTAGAAACAGCCGTCGTAGGCGTCCTATATCTGGCTTGGAGGAGCATCACAGAAGGTGCGCAACCACGTCGCTTAAACCTTACTTTGCTAATGCGCGTCAGCAGACTCCTGGGACGACGAAATATACTTTCCTCGGTAGCACCGGACTTGATTTGGATTCCTATTCCACGCGTATATACTACCATACCGGACGGCGCGCAGCGTGCGAGCGATGCCCGTCGTTGTCTTTGTACTACTATTATGTCCAACTCCTAGTCACGCTATGCCTAGTAACGATGATCTCGCACATGTTATGTCTTATTCTCATGGACAGGGACTTCATTTGGTCGTCTCTCTCTAGCTCGGGGCGGTATCTTTATATGAGTGTCGAGCCATTGCTATATCGTGTCAGCCTTGTACAGGACCTAGAAACCACAGATTTCCAACTATTCGTCGATACCACAGCGAGGCACGAAGTGACGAATAATCTCTACATTCAGTACCTTTTCATTAGGTGAGTACATTGTTCCCTATGTAAGCCCAACAGTAATCCCCGAACGTTAGTAGACAGAACCCCCCCGAGAAAGACCCAATCAAGACCCCACCCCGATTCCTCCCAAGTAAAGAAAAGAATACCGAGAAGTCACCCAGAAAGTCCCTATTGATACAGAAGATTTCGATATTGTCCTATACAACATTTCATGCCCTCTTTGGCGTCACGTCAACACACACCCAGCCCGATTCGTCTCCACTCTCATTTTTAACAATCTTGCCCAATTTATCCAACAGCGCCCTCGCCTTTGCGATGGACGCCTTCTTCCTCAGAGTCGACGCCGGAGACGGCGGAGGCGTTCCTGAGGGATGAAGATGGTTGTACTGTTGTCGCGCTAGCACCTCCGCGGGATCTGCAGGCAGAGTCGATGGAGGCCGAGGAGGGCTACGTGGCTTTCGCAACCGTCTCCTCCCTTCCATAGATGGCATATTCATACAAAAGTGATTATCCGCGTCGTAGAGCGTCTCCCACGAGGACTGTCCGTCGCCTGTCATCTCGAAATCGGAAGGAAAGTCGACCTCGATGTAGTTGTTGGTCGAAGTGGTGGTCACCGAGAACGCTGATTGCTGCGAAGGAGAAAGCGTTCAGTCAGATCCGAAGTAGGTATCAGAAAATACGTGACCGACTAACCAGATTCAGGTTGACCAGCACGGGAATGCTCGAACCGTCATCGGCACACATATGCCTTGCTTCAAAAAATCCTTCATCCGTTACATGATCCTCGTCTGACCCGCAACACGGGGAGCCGTTGCGTGGTACGGGCATACACTTCCATTGCATCCCTCTGAGATGTTGGCGCAGAGCGCGGAGTGACTCGGCGTCATGGAAGACAGCTGTGAGTGCAGCAGAAGATGCAATAGCAGGACTATTGAGGCCCGTGCTGAGGCCTCGAGAGACGCCGAGCCACGTAGGTAGGTACTGCGAATCCAGCATGGTATCCGTATCCGTCTGCGCATCATAAGGCCATGCCGAAGGCGCGCAGCTCATTGTATCGTGTAGGACTCGTGCAGTGGAACGTGTTCCGTCCACGGACGGACGGGCGATCAAGTCGATCGTCAACGCTTGCGACCGGTTGTCCCCATCATCCCGACGCGGAAATGCAACAGGCCGCCGCGTGTTGACCACAACTCGGTCACAGCGATCCGTTTCTAGCAGATGCGCCCCGGAGAAGGTGATCAAGCCTTCCACTGGGTCATAGACCGCAGCGAAGGTAAGGGCGGTATGTGGAGGCAAGGTCTGCGACCAATGTCTGTCTTCACGTTGTCCGGCGTTCATCGTACACTGAAGAAGAATTAGTCTCTGTGCGTGAAGGTTTAAACTTGGTGCTTCCTCACCAGTGCTTCGTAGACGTAGATTGAAAGGGCTTTGGTGCGTACAGACGGTCGAGCGACAGAGACGGAGCACTGCTCCTCCTGGCAGAAGTCCAGTCGTAGGTGAAGGGGGACGCACGGCGTGAGTTCGTGAGAAGGAGCGACGCAAATGAGAGAATATAACCGTCAACGGTTGGCCTGCGTACGCCTGCACACGCAGATGGCCTGCCTCAAAGTGAAACCGGACAGACAGAGGACGGAGAGCGGAGGATGTGTCGTCTTCCCGTGGGACCAGCCTCGTGCTGATTGGGCGTCATTCAAAGAAGGGGGCACGAAAACCGCGACTCCGGTCCAATGAGAGGCTTCAGTACCGTGAGAGCCAGAATAGTTGGTTCGAGCTAGAAGACGACAAAGAGTCACTGCAGGTGCTGCATCCTCTTCACACGAGAATCCTGTCGCAGACATAACTATAAGTCACGCATCGCAGAGGTTGAATGGCAAGGATTGGAGGCAAATGACGTCCTGAGGCTTCAGACGGGGACTTGACACGTACTGCTCCGTCATACCTTGCCTATCTATTTCCGCTCTCGAAGGACCGCAGGTGCGTAGAGGTAATCAGCGCCGGATCATGTCCTACGTGCGATGCGGAACCAATGAGGTTGCAAAGTGAATTGTGGCGTCGGCGTCGAGATTTCCTTTCACGATCCGTCGTCACGGATAATTCCATGGATCAATCGATGAGGAGATATCGGTTAGCCATGAGTAAAGGGTCGCAAAATTGCTGGGAGGTAGTTGCGCCAAGAATTTGTCCTCTGGATTGATCACGGTGTTGAGCACATGCGATGATTAATGATTGTTCACGTTTTGAACAATCTAGCAACCTCGAGAGCACCTACTCGTGCAGCTCCAAGCTGGTTGTATGGCAGCCACTACTGTGGGAATGGCCATTACCGAACACAATTTCCGTGGGCTGCGTCATTGCAAGAGCGGACAGCTCACTCACAGAACAAAAGAGCCCATTGGCTACATCTGCACTGGAGACCACTTGTTGCTACGCAGCCAGTCAGCTCGAGATATGACTAACCTTCCTCGAGGCCGTGCTGCTCTGACAGTCACGATGCACACCACAAGAGAATGTGCCTGAGTGTGCGCAACCGCGGGCCTCTGCTGGCAAGGAAATAACCAGGGACACAAGGGGCGCATGGTCTATCGGGACGATCTACCACCATGGGAAGCGTGCGGATCAGGGCCGTCAAAATTGACAGTGAAGGGAGCAGATGGTGAGGACGAGTGAGCAGAGCGAGGAGCCATCAGAACCGTTGCCGAACATTCGAGGTAGCGGGAGAAAATGCAGCGTTGCCCGCTGAACGCAGCAAGCGCCCATTGCGAAAAGGAGCCGTCCAATGGTATTTCACCAGGAATAACAGGGGAAAAACGGACAGCTTGCGTTATCAGTAATTGGCAAGAAGCGAAGCAGAGAAGGCCAGCGCAGATGTCGGCAGATCAAACACAAATCCGAGAAGCCGGCCCCAACACAGATCTCTTCTCACCCTTCTCAATGATATTGAGCGAACAGATTCAGTAGCCAGAGATACGAGATCGACCCGGAAGGCAGCGACGGAGAACACATGTTCGTAATCGAAGCATCGCAACGCCGAAATGCAGACACCTTCGCCGGATAGGCGGCACTGCGAGTTGGTCAGACGCTCCGAAACGGCTGCAGCTCGATAATAATGGACTTGGCGGGATGGTTGGCTGCGACGATCAGATACCATGCAAGGAAAGCTTACGCTGATATCGAGTGATCCGCGCAAAGTCGATGTGAAGTTCGTCATCCACGAAGTAGGGACGAAGGATGACCCTGAGCATATTTGATGCAGGCGGCGTACACGTGCTTGGGAGCGGTCATGAAGGCAGACGGTAATTAACGCCAACTATGGGTTCGCGGAACTCAAACGTGGGTAAAGAAGCAAACTCACAGGCGAGAGTTCTGTCAAAACTCAAAAGCTGTGTCGTAATTCGAGTCCCTTGAAAAATTGGTCAGTTTCAAAATCGGATTTTTAATGAGAATATATAATCTCACGCGGTCCACGCTGCGCGCCGTCCATTGGAGTGCGCGGTTCAGACTCGAAATTTCCAATCCAAAACAAGGGCGCGCATCCTGCCATATGTTTCAAGCGGACGGATTCCGGTTGGCTGGGGGAGGACGTTATGTCGTGTGACTTGCGAAGCAGCGGAAAGCTCCTACCAACCGCAGTGGGCAAATAGATTTGTCAGCCTTCGTACGGCCAGCAGCAGCGTTCGAAGCTCTCTATTGGATGCATTGAATGGCAGATGAAAGTGACGATGGAGCCATATCGTCAACGAATATGGCCGACCGCCAATGAACATGCTCCGCTCTGGCAAGGCATGACGGTGAAGATGACGTGAACGTACGTCGGTACTGACGGCTGGCAGTCGCGAAGCTTGACGCGTGACTGACCAGCCGTCTGTCTGAGCTAATTGCTGCTGGGTGGATGGTACGAACATTCGCATTGAATGCTGCGGAGCACCGCGTCGTCCGGTTCGCGATTGTTCGAGCGCACTTCCGTGTCGCGGGTACCATCAGTACGACTCGCACGCAAGTCGGGTAGGGATGTGTGCTGGTAGGTAGCATACGTACGTGAATGCCTGCGCATGGAATGCCAAGAGCGAAGACTGCATACGTGCGTCTCGGGTTATTTCAGGCGTGTGACGGGGTCGGATCGCTGGCGGACGGACCTACCTTCCTGGGCTGTGGGAGCCGCACTGAATCAGTCCGCTCCAGCAAGTGAGATCGCGGTGCGCGGATGATACATATATGGCAGGTGAGGAGAGCACGACGCAGATTGCGGCAGTATTTACGTGTCCATTTAGCAGCACAGAATGGAATGCAAGCAGGGTAGTGATGCCGTACCAGCGTCGTAGATCATCTGCTCCTGGCTAGTGTTGACGGAAGAAAGCTGAGAGTATTCACAGCGTGTTGTGATTGCAGTGGAAGCGCCGCCAGCTGGCAAAAGAGGACGAGACTATACGACGATCAGACGTTTCCTGTGTACTCCGCCATTCCGTATGCAAAGGCACAGGTGGTCCGAAAGCCTGCGTTGACCGGAAGCGACCCTGGTTGCAGAAATCCCAGAAACGTGGTGGTCGCAGAAGTCGAGGCGCAAGGCAGTGAGACAATGCCGTCCTTCGAGTGCGATCAGGAGATGGCTCTCGGTAGTTTCAGAGGTAGGCAGGCACAAATCAATAGAGAACAGTCGGCGATATCAGAACGCTAAGGAACACGGAATTCTCCACGTTGATACCGTGTAGTCGAGGGCAGAGTGGCACAGCAAGACCGGGTAACTATCGGCCGATTCGGACCGCTTCAGAGTTCGTCCTGACAGAAGACCTAGTAAGCATTTCCGGTCTACTGAGCATACTGGAAGAGCAAGCCAGGTTTGTACAGCGCCGACGGCTTTGGAAGAAGCACAATCACGAGTGTGGGAACACTGAACATCTTCACGCCACTTAGGCTGGGAGAGCCAATCTCAAGTGAAATGCATCCCTCACCATTGGATCCCCCTCCACCAAAACGATCAAGATCGGCAAGATCGAGCTTGATCGGTGTACTGCACCTACAGAATGGTGCGCCTATAGGTTCGCGCGTCCGTGGGTGTTGATGCACTTGACCAATAATAGACATTGACCGCTTTGGAAATAGCACGCTCTTCGGCTGGCGCAGTGCGATTGGCAATTAGGTTGAACTTGGCTTCGAAACAGAGAACCTCCAGCAAGCAATCTCGTCGGTATGCCTCTTCTTGAAGGTTTGTACGTTGAAGCAGCGCAACGAGGCCACAGAATTCCCAATACACACTGGTATCGTGTAATTGTTACGATGAGCTTAGGAAAACACGATGAGAGCAAGATTACCCAACCGGATATTTGGCGCAACTGTGGCACACATTCGTGCCTACAGTGAGCATAAAACGGCTCTGCGCGAACACTGTGCCTGTCGAGAGAAGGGGGATGTGTAATGAGATTTGTCAATCGCTCATAGTGCGGAGAAGATCCATGCAAGACATTCTTGATGTAAGCTGCGCTCTCGAAAGCTGCCTCAAGCGGACCGCAAAGGACCGAGCGGCTGCGCGAGGATGATAGGCCGCTTAGCGGGCACATGAGGTGGCGTGTGTGTGCGAACACTCGAGAGTCAGCAGGATGATACAATTTAGAGTAGCGAGTCCGCGTCATTCAGCCTCATCCAATTAGCTTACAGCACAGCCAATATCGATAGACGACGGGAACGATCGTTGTCGTGAGTGAAATTGCATTCAAGGAGATACTCACTGGTGTCTTTGCCCTTCTTAGATAGAAGCGAGAAGGCTCGCAGCAGAGATGCCCGCGCACCTGGTTATCAAATCGAAGTTCGCTCGGACGATAGCAGAGCTGGTCACAAGAGCGGCGACGTACTCGGATGCAATGCTGTGTTCAGACATCGATCCAGCGATGGCGCGAGGTCAGACGACGAGACAGCCACAGTATGCGCGCGATATCAACTCTTGAGACAAGCCTTCATCGTGAAGTGTGTAGGTTTCGCAAGCACATCAGCACTTGCTGTGTATCCGGCGAGTTCGAGTAGTGTTGAACATGGGGGCGGGCGGCAAGGAGACTCGGCGAATGCCGACGCGCACCGTTCGCCGTTGAACGGACTCTCAGACTCTGCACCGCTTCGTCCTTCCCGCTTCAACGGGTTCCATGACAATGGGGGGCTGCTCTCGCGGATGCACAGGGGAATCTTCCTCTAGCTCAGACCGAGAGAACGCCGCGTTTCGACTTGACTTCCTAGTGTACGAGAGCTTCCACGCCTCTGCTCAACCACGAAATCCACCTATCGCGAAATCTGACAGCGAACGTTAGATGAGATCTCAGTCGGTTTCACGTTCTAACTTCTGAGCTATTCTTCGGGAAGTATTGAAGTCTCAGTTGTCAACTTTCAAGTAGCTTATACACGGTTTATATGAATCTGCTTATGTTTGTTACTCTAATCCTGAGGAACACGATCGAAGGCACATGTAGTGACATCCAAAGCCATTTATGATTTTACAAGCCATAGGCACGAGACAACAATCGTCAAATACGTAGAGTATGCTACAGTACAAGCAGGAGTGACGGCGTTGGCGCAACTCGACACGGCATCGTGATAACAATGGAAGCCGTCGTCTTTGCAGCGCCACAAACTGGACATTGAGAGCGTGGAGGCCGACTCGAAATTTCTAATCGCCTGTAGCACAGGCAGAAATGATATCAGCATGCGCGATACACGTCCGCTCATCCTGCGCAGGCTTGTGAACGATCCAGCACACCGGCCGACGTTCGCAGTGGTTTATCAAGGGCAAGCACTGTACTGTCGAGTGGGGGCCGCATCGCCGGATCTTCGCGCATGCTGGATGTGTGTGCGCGCAAATGAAGTGTGCCTCTTTGCAGGATGAGATGGCATGAAGCCATTGAACGCCAAACTCCCGCTTGAGAATGGAGATTGTGCGAGGATTTGGAGGAAGAGCCATGGAGACTCATGGTAAAGCCGCGAAACGATCGATGTGGCCGGAATGCGGCTGCGGCACCAGCAGCGAATCTGTACTCTGAACACAAGAGGCTAGTGCAGACGCGTTGCGATCAGTGTCTGAACCAGCTCGGCGCACACCTACATAATGTGTGATCCTGTCTCCAGCAGCAGCTCTAACACAAAGCTAGTGAAGCGAACGAAGGAGTCAGCTGTGTACCACCGGGAGGAGCGCATGCAGTGCTAGTTTCCCGAGAAAGCACCAACGACTTTCAAGCTAGATGATCTATAGCTTTGGCTAAAGCTGTTTTTGTGGCGCGGCGACGCGTTTACGCGACGCGGTCTCCTGATGAATCCCGACATCGCATCCTTTGGAAATCAGCGACACAAGGCCATTTGAGCTCAAAGCACTACATACCACACACACATCACCTAGCTGGCTCTCACCGCGCCCGCAGCGGCATCTCCCAACTCTCCAGCATTCGCGTCTCCTCGAGCGCTCAAAATGCCGACAATCCTGGACGATGTGCGTACGAACGACGACTGTCGCCCAACTATGCGAACTGATCCGCCAACATCCAACACCAGCTCCGAAAGGCGAGAAGAGATAAACCCGTGGTGGCGGGAAAACTGGACGCGGCTCTGTTCTACACGCTCGCCGTGGGCCACCTCATCGATCTCTTAGTTGCCTCTCGCGGCCACCCAAGAAGACGTACCGGAAGCACAAGGCTTAGCGCGTCCTAGCAATCCTTCAGCCTTATTTAGGCGTCCACGCGCACCGCTGGACAATGTGACGAACACCCCGAGGTCTACGTCGGCCCCCCGCCGACGCTGCTCTGCGTGATGTTCGAACAGATAGACGACATCCCAGATGCCATCCTATACGGCCTCGCGAAGGCGGCGTTGATGGACAGAGGTCTCGACTGCATCTACGCCTTGGCGCGCGAGCGGTTCCTTCCCTACAGCGCGATCGCAGAGGAGGGTCGGCGATCACGAGGAGGAAGACGACTTTCCAGAGGGGATGTTGATCACCTGCGAGCTGGAGGACTTCCGCGACGAGTTTACATAAAAATATCAGTAAAGGAAAGCAGGACGAGCTGGAGGAACCCGGTTGAACGCTGCCCCGCCTGCCGACCATGTGCAAGGAGTTCAGAGCGATATACATCCCACAGACGAGCCCACTCCCCGATCCCGGAAGCGCATGCCCCAGATGACCAATAGAGGCGAGAGACCTATTCAGCAAACTCATCGGACCGCGCTTCTGCCACTAAAGCCTACGCAATTCCGAAACCGCGCTGTGTAACCTGTCCAAGGGGGGTGCGCCCGCGGGCGGATGCGACCGTAGTGCTAGCCGGGTGCACGACCTAGGGCGCGTTCATCGGGGGCAGCGTGAACCTCGGCGAGGTGCTGGTTTCGTAGATCTGCAGGGCGAAACGGTCGTACCGCGAGACGGGCCGCACGCCAGCGACACATGGGCGAGAACAAGGTCGAGGTCACGATGTGCGATAGAATGCCCAGCTTGCATGATGAGAGGAAACGGCGGGATGTGGACGAGCGAGGGTGCTGGGAAATGTGTTGTATGAAATGCAGCTGAAATTGCCAAAGAGGACGAGCTCGAAAATGCATTTGCGGATGGCGAAGTCCTGAACAGAGAATATAAGGCTTTTTGAAGTGTGTCTAGTACCAAATGAAGATCGCACGGCCGCGGATCATACATATCCTTCGGACAGCCTTGCCATGAGCTAGAGAAAGGGAAGCTTTATAGACGGGGAAGAGAGCGTAGATGCTAGGTACCCATAGAGCAATGAAGAGCCCGTGCGGCGATCAAGAGCACGTCAGAGCTATAGAGACTTTCAATTGCCGGCGTTGTTTGCAAGGATTTCGATGACCGAGTCGTCATATATTATAGCCGCGACGAGTGATCTGCGAGCTGAATTGTCTGAATTATGCATCGTGAAGAGATGAATCAACAGTTTGGCATCATGAGCAGTGCTAGCGATGCGGTCTGCGACCGCTACGGAGAACGTTTGGATAGAGGGCTTACTGTAGCGTGTGGCGGCATGGGAGAACCGTCATTGTGTCTAGTAGCGAATTGATATCGCAAAGCCGTGGGCCATCCATATTCACCAGACGGCTCTTCCACGAGCTGAGAAACAACGGCTTAAGGCGGACGAGAGAGCAGATACCCATGCAGCGATGAAGTCTGTAGGACTTTCAAGTTGCGATGTTCATGGCAAGGTTTTTGACGGCATACGAATCGTCTTTTATTATAACCGCGATTAAAGACGACCTGAGAGCTGGCTTGTTTGGATTATGTGTCGCGAAGAGTTGAACAAGTAATCTGGTTTCACTGTGAGCAGAAAGGAGACCCTTGCGATCGTAGCTGGGCCTTCACAAAATCATTGACAAGTGCTAGGTTTTGAAGCACAGAGCCTTGGAAACAGTTTGAGCTGAAAATTGACATAGCGTTATGCCGACATTAAGCTGAATGAGAGCAGAAAGCGAGCGGCAAGGACGCTCGGCCAGTGCTCGGCAGACGCCGAGGCGCAGCCCGACTGGCGCAGTAGCAGCGCTCTCCATCCATCGACGTCTGAACTGGCATCCCGTCCTCGATCTAACCCTCCCACCTCCGGCCCACCGCCTCCATCGCGGTCTCACTTTTACGCTTGTGCTCGCTGCGACACTCGGAGCACTCACCACACCAGCACCAGCGCATGCGATGACATCCACCGGCGGCCTCTCGCGGCGGCGCGTCCCCAACGCCGCCTCAGCTGACGACCCCGACGACGACGCCTGGGGCCTCTCCGCGTCCTCGTCCACCACATCCAACTCGTCCACGACGAACAAGACTAACGGCGGCGCCCCGCTCTCGCATGCGGGCTCGGCGTTCGAGGGCGGCAGTAAGATCGCGTATGACCCGCGCGACCTGGAAAGAGAGGACGAGGACGTGCGTCAGGGCGGGCGCGCGCCGAAGTTGACGATCATGGAGGAGGTGCTGTTGCTTGGGTTGAAAGATAAGCAGGTGAGTTGGCGAGGTTTTTTGTGCTGCTACGAGGTGGCTGTTTGGACTGCACATTGTGCGAGGCGAGGCAGGCCGTGAGACGGCCTGATACATTGCTTGACATCCGTTACTAGCATTGGCCTTTCTATGTCTACTGTTTTCTTCGGCGCTGGGTGCGCGCACGCAGGTGCGCTCGCAGCATAGTGAGATGGCGGGATTTTGGGTGGCGAGCCGAGATGCACTCGCCACGTATGCGGACACTGCGCCGTGTGGGGCGGCATCGGCTGGCTGGCTGTCTACCTGACGTGGTCAGATCCCGGGCCGGGCCTCATCAATGGAATTGACACCCGTCGACCACGGTCAATCTGTCATAGTCAAGGCGTGATCAGTTGCACTGCTCATCACGCAACTGCTTATGATGTCTAACCTCTGCCGGGGACGAAACATTCAAAGGTGTCCTATGCTTGTGCCTAATGCCCGGCAATGCATAACAAAATGTGGGCGGTGACGCTATGCGCTCTCAATCGAAGGACCCGCCCCATCCTTCCTTCTGAGCACCTTTACGGAGTATTTCCGGGAGGCTGCAATACACCGCATTTTCTTTTACAATGATCGTATCCGTCATTGACCCGGCTTCCCTATGCTCACTCTGTAGGTCCACAGGGCTATTTATCATTCTGGAACGACAACATCTCGTACGCATTACGCGGCTGCATCCTCATGGAGCTCGCGCTGCGACGGCGCATCGCAGTCGTGCGCGATCCAAACCGGAGACAGCTCCCAGTCTCTGAACGCGTGGTGGAGGTGATCGACGACCGGCAAACCGGCGAGACACTACTCGACGAAACACTCAAGATGATGAAGGCGCAGGAGAGCGTGGAGCGGATGCCGGTCAACACGTGGGTTGACCTGCTCAGCGGTGAGTGGGCGTTCCGTCCGCGCGTCTGCATGGCGTGGCACGGCCGTGAGCTTACGCGACGCAGGCTGACGCTAGCGTTCTCTTCCTTGCATGTCGAACTCGCGTTGCTGCGTGCGCAGGCGAGACGTGGAACGTGATGAAGATCGGCTTTCAGCTGAAGCAGGTGCGCGAGCGGCTCGCAAAGGGACTCGTCGACAAGGGCGTGCTCCGGACGGAGAAGCGCAACTTTTTGCTGTTCGATATGGCGACGCACCCGGTCGCGGACGTGAGGACGAAGGACGCAGTGGTGGGACGCGTCGTTGCGCTGCTGACGGCGCAGACGAGCGCGGTGCCGGCGACGGCGCTGCAGAAAGAGGGCACGCAGGCGCGGGCGGCACGGGCGGTGTGTCTCGCGTGTGCGGCGTACGCGGCGAGCGTGCTGGACAATGCGTTTGCGATGCTCTCGTACGAGGAGCGCGAGGCGGCGTTCCAGCGGTGCGACGACATCCTCGCCGAGTTTGCGTGCTGGCCGTTTGGGAGCGCGAGTGCGGGCACGGGCAAGGGCGCGCCGGCGCGGAGACGGGAGGCGGCGAGGATTGGGATGGGGAGCGCGGGGGTGAGTGGGCGGGAGGCGGTGCTCGGGCTGGTGATGGAGGTGAAGCGGGAGATGCAGGGTGAGGAGGATCTGTGCTTTGAGCTGATCGCGGGGGTGCTGGAGGTGCTGTCGAAGCTGGATTCGTTGCTGCTCTGAGGTAGTGCTGTGTATATTTCGCTTGGTTTCGTATTTCTGTCTATATAGCTCACTGTTGCTAGTTAGTGATACCTGCATGTGCAAAAGTTACAGCTGTCTCGTCATACATACAACGCTGAACCGATCCTGAGTGTGGCTAGCGACGTCGGGTGCGACTTACACTCGCCTTGTCTCTCTCCGTGCACTCGACTCGCACAAACTATTCAGCACAATGGTCTCGAGTCAATGCTGCGCCACGGATGCATTCGCGACGCCTACGCCCATCAGAACGTCGGGGTTACCGGGCTGATCAGACGGTTCCGCGCTGGCAACGACGACGAATTCCGCCCTGGACCTCGGTCGCCGTTCCTTTTTTTCGACGAATTCACCATTAATTGTCGTGTCATCAGCGATCCGTTCCTGCATTCCTGATTTCTGTTTAAAAACTTGCCAACAGATCAGTGCGCCTGTGCCTGCACCGCTTCCGCCCATCTGCGGCAGTCCTCAACTTTGCCACCTTCGCTTTCTCCTCCGCATATCATATCCGGCCACGAGTTCGGATTTGCGCGCGCGATGACGAAGACGCAGCAGCTCGCTCGCGTGCATACGAGGTCCATCGACGATCCGCTCGCGGCTGCCATTGCGCCCCCGCCCGACGAGACTCCTGAGCAGCGCGAGACCCGACTCGCGCAGGAGGCAGAGGCGAAGCGCATCAGCGATGACATTGACGAGCGCATTCGCGAGGAGAGGGCCCTATGGAAGAAGAAAAAGGGTCTCTTCAAGCTGCTTCTCCTCGGACAGAGTGAAAGCGGTGCGTGTCTGAACCTTGTGCCGCATTCGATCAGTGCTGACGAGTCCGCTTGCTTCAGGAAAGTCAACGGTGCTGAAGAGTGCGTTGCGTGTTTCGCGGACTGGCAGCATGCTCATCCCGGCTCTGTTATATATATAGACTTCCAGCTCAACTTTGCACCGCAGGCGTGGCAGGAGGAGCGCATCTCCTGGCGCGCCGTCATCCAGCTCAACCTCGTCCGCTCCGTCAACCTCATCCTCGACGCCCTCGCCGAAGAGCTCGCAGCATCCAACAGCTCCCCATCGCCCATCCGTCCGCCCTCCGCCGGCCGCCCAGATCCAAACAGCGCCGACAGCTCCCCCACAGCCACCGAGCCATCACCGACATCCACGTCCGCACCCCCCGCACCGCTCGCCTTCACGAGCAAGCACGCGTTGCTCAAGCTGCGGCTCGGGCCCCTTCGCCAGGTAGAGGCCGACCTCAAGCAGCGCCTCGGCGCCGCCTCCTCGGAGACGGACCCCGAGCCTCACTCAGCACGATCGCCATCACCCTACGGCGCCTCCGACGCGCCATTCGAGAGCACGTATGCCCACGCGCGGAACGTCCGCTCCCAGGATCTGTGCCTTCGCTCGGGACGGTCCTTGCGTGATGCACTGTTCGCACCGCAGCAGGAAGGCGGCAGGATCCGCGCCGCGAGCCCGGTGATGGGGAGGACGGGGTTGGACGATGTCACGGAGATTGTGGCGGGGTGTGGGGAGGATGTTAGGGCGCTGTGGGAGGACGAGGTGGTTAGGGAGATGCTTAAGAGGAGGAAGATGCAGATGGAGGAGAGCGGTGGATAGTGAGTGTTCCTGTTACTGTCATGCATGCATGCCTTTATTTGGGTGGGACAACGTGATGTCCAGGACTGCATTCTTGTCATCCTGGATATGCACGCGATCATTTGGGCGGTGGGACGACGTGATATCCAGGACTTGGGCGGTCTGGCTCGTCAGGCTGGATTGCTGTGCAGCGTGCAGTATAGCAACTGCATGGGTTGGTATATACGACTTTTGCCACCGCTTCGCATGCAGTACCAGCTGCGATGTTTGTTCGACGGTGGTCCTCACCTTTATGGCTCTGTGCTCACGGCTCGTAGCGAGTGTCTGCACACATTTGGACACTCCGTTTCCTCATACTGACATTCCTCTCTCAGCTTCCTTGACGACGTGGAACGCATCGCCACGCGCACGTACGAGCCATCTGATGACGACGTCGTTCGGGCACGGCTACGCACGCTCGGCGTGCAGGAGTACAGCTTGAACTTTGAAAACACTGGTGAGTATCGTAACATTCCGTTAGTTATCTCGTTTCACGGATTGGAGTGACATACTTGTCCGTGCATGCTTCCAAACTATTGCTGTGGCTACGGCCATCGGTCGCTGTCATTATCCTGAGCTGACAGACTCATCTTCTATCACTGCGTAGCTGGCGTGGATCGCTCAATCTCAAAAGAATGGATCATTTACGACGTCGGTGGCTCTCGAACGTCGGTACGTCCCTCCCATTACGCATTCGTACTTCCACATCCGACGTCACCTCAGCGCGCCGCCTGGCTGCCATATTTCGAGGACGCCAACGCGATCCTCTTCCTCGCCCCGATCTCGTGCTTCGACGAGACGCTCGCCGAGGATAAGCGCGTCAACCGCCTCGAGGACTCGTTCATCCTCTGGAAGAGCATCGTCTCGTCCAAGCTGCTCGCCAAGTGCATCATCATCCGTGCGTCCGGCCATGTCCATTCCCTGAGCGATAGGATAGGTGGCTGACGGACGGCTGTAGTGTTCCTGAACAAGTATGATTTGCTGTCGAAGAAACTCCGCGCGGGGGTCAGGATCAACAAGTACTTGTCGAGCTACGGCGATAGGGAGAACACCGCGCCTGTCCTTGCTAAATGTGAGTGCGACGCACAGCATGGCGTGCTTTGGTTGACGTGCTGGGGATTTTCCTGCAGACCTTCATCACAAGTTTCGTGACCAGCACAAGGACTTTTCTCCGGAACCACGATCGTTCTACGGATACGTCACCTCCGTGGTTGTAAGTCAGTTTTTCTTGGCTTTGGGGGTTGGGCTGAGCCCGTTCCATAGGATACCAAGGCAACCTCATCCACACTTGCGTCAGGTATGTCGCTGAGGCAGCTATGCTCGATCACCTACTGATAACGCATCCAGTGCGAGACGCGCTTGTACAAAAACATCTACACAAGGCAGACTTTGTCTAACCGTCCCCAATTTCCGCGCCTGGATTTGGATCTTCCACCCTATCTGTTTCCCTCTCTGCAGCCTCTTCATGCGTGTTCTCTGTAACTTATATATCGTGGATCTACTTCATATTTATGTATCATAGTACGCATTAACTATAGTGACTCATTAGATACATCTACCTGCCTGCCAAACGTACGCTCCTGCAACAAAGATTATCCAAGATGCTATGAATACGGTGCGCGCGTGCGAGCAGTCCCGCGTAGGTAATCATCTACAATCGCTTCCATCCATTTCCAGCGGGCCATTTCAAGTCGTCCCGTTCGACGCCCACCTGCTGCGGACGGTCCACCGCCGGTACCTCATCCCTATTCCCAAGCCTAAGCTTCCTCAACCGCTCATTCCTCTCCTTCTCGCTCTCCGTCTCCTCCACGTCCTGCCCCACACTCTCATCATCACGCCCCGTATCCGTCTCATCCTCGCTCATCAAACGCTCCTCGCCCTCCTGCCTCAGCCAACGCGAGCCCGGCTGCGAATGCTGCACGAACCCGCGCGGGGCAAACGCCGCCTCGGCCTTGAACCGCGCCGAATCGAGACGCGGCTGCGCCTTTTGGTGAAGAGTGCTCAGCGTGCGCTGCAAATTCGCAATCGGCTCCGCGATCCCGTCGCTATGCCGCGAGCGCGCCGAGAGCGATGAATGCCGCGAGAGCGCGGGCTGGCTGGTGCTGCTGTGGATGGACGCGCCCGAAGAGGGCAACGCATGTGCGCCTCTGACGGGCGACGCGAACGGCGAGTCGACGGGCGAGGTCGACGTCGGCGTGATCTGCACGCTCTCGGGGCGCTTCTTCCGGTGTGGCGGGATGGGCGGGGGCGCCTGGTGATGCATCGAGCGCGAGCGGAAGAGGTGCGGAGATTCGAGTGGGGGAAGGACTCCGCGCTCGCGATCGGAATCTAGCACGAGGGCGGACACGGGCTTCCTGTCGGGGTGGGTGGGGGGCGGTTCTGGTGGGAGGTCGTTCAGTGGGCGGGGAGGCGTGAGCGCAGGCGAGGTGGTGCATTCGGGTGCAGTGTGGACTGAGGACGGCGGAGAGCGGAAGGATGGCATTGGCATGGCGCTGGAGTGCCTATAAGGCAGCGTAGCGCGGGCGACTTGCTCCATCGAGCGCGCCGTGGAACCCGACATAGTCGATGCCGGCGGGCTCACCTTTGGCCTCGGCGGGAGCGTCGGCATCCGTCGCTTCTCCTTCTCCCACTCTCTATCCGCCGAGCTCGAGCCCGAGGTCGACGCCGCCCGTTCGCGCTCGCGCTCTTCCACCATCGGACTGTTACTCCTCGTCCTCCCGTTCGTGTCACTGCTGCTCTTGAGAACCTCGAGCACGCGCTCCTGCTCGAGGCGGTGCTCCGCGCGCTTCAGGCTCTGCGCAACGCGCGTGGCGGTAAGGCTTTGCTGAATGAGCAGATTGGCGTTCGGCGCGGAGAGCGATGCGGAGGAGGTATGGTGCGCGTGTGTGGGGCGCGTCTGCGTCTGGGAGGCGTGCCGAGGAGGCGGCATGGCGGGCGCGGGCATGCTGTGCTTGCGCGGGGGCAGAGGCGGACCGCGGCCCTCGCTGCGGGCGCGGGAGGCGAATGGGGTGGAGGCATGGAAGTGCAAGGGAGGCTCGTCTTCGGAGCTGCGGCGTGCGCGCAGGCTTGTCAGGAAGGGGTTCGTGTTGCCGGGTTTGGGAGGAAGAGCGGGCGGTGGGCTCGGCAGGGGAGGAGCGGGAATGGTGGGCTTGGCGGGGACGGGGCGTGATAAAGGCAGAGGGAGATCGTTGGGTTTGGCTTGCGCATCGTGGTGGTAGTGAAAGGGGTTGGTGTCGGAGGTGGGGGAGAGTATAGATGTGTTGAAGTCGGAAGTAGGTGGGACGGGTTGGGAAGGGCGGGGATCATAGTCGGATTCGGTGGCTGGTATGTCGGGGTAGGCTGCATAGTACGGTTAGCTCGTCAATGTAGTGATCAAAAGCATGATGAATGGCTGTGCAGGAGACAGGACAGGACGACATCAACATATGCACTGTCTCTATCAGAAAGGTCATTCCTTCATCAGTGTCGCCATCAGTGAACAACTTGTGCCGGATTAAGCAGTATGCCAGAGAATTGCACAAGCCGATTCTGTGTCCACACCGAAAGACTGCGGACGACGGACACGGTAACCATGAGCGATAGACCCTATCCCACTCACCCTGGACAAAGACCAAATTCTTGTCCACGTCCTTGCCGTTCAATGCATGGTGCACCAGACGGAGGACAGCGAACATTTGGCCGCCCGTCAAGGACTCTCCGGGCGCAAGCTTCGGGCAGAACAGTCTCAAGATCTACGAGCACGCCCAGTGAGACGGCGACCGCTTTGGTGTAGATTACCGCAACATGCGCACCGAATCGAGCACCCCAGGTGCAAGGCTTCTGTATCTCCCCCTCAGCCACGCCCTTGCCTCGCGCACGCCGACGGTGAAGTCCGTGTTGTACGAGTCGGCGCGCGGAGCGGCGACGTGGTCCGGGTCGTTTTCGTCCTCCTCGGAGAGGTCGCGGAGACAGGCGGTGTACACGGTATATTCGGCATCGTTGAGGGCAGAAGAGTGCAATGTCAATGGGCGCATATAGTGAACGAAAAGTGTCAGCGTTGGTGGTGGAGGTGGGGAAAGCGAGACGTTGTGGAGACGCGGGCGACGCGCGGGTGATGTGCATCATCTTGCCTACATCAGCGCTCGGCCCTGGTGTCCTCGCCACACTCATCTGCTTCGTCCATCAGTGCACTATCGCACGCAACCACATTGTTTCGGAGGAGGCTGCGCGACGATATCTGGAATGTCGCTTGAACTCGACGAGTCTCGAGAATTAACGCAGAGCGTCTACTTCGTGATTTGTCGTTTGACGGAGAAGGTGGGTATAGATACTCTCAAGGACTGCCATATGAATCGGTGAGCAACCAATATAATATGCATTCACATATTGCGACGGCGGTCTCCAGAGTTGTTCTGGTCACTCGGATATACTCCTTGCAAACGCACCCGCTAGGCTTACAGTGCTACATCAATCAATTTCTGCATAACTTGAGCGGCTTGTGGTCCGAAGCTTCGCGGAGCATTAAACTTTTATCGCAGGCCATCTTTAGCTTCCATATCTCTGGGACCTTCTCCGTGGATGATCTGGGGCCCTTTCGCAATGGTCATCCATTCGGACACTGTCTGGGTGCATGACTGTTCGGCGGACACGGGATCAGAACGCAGCAGCACGATCCCATAAGCCTGGACGGGAGCATGAGAGTCCGATGGATACTACTTTCGGCTACGACTTTTCGGGCAAACTCAGCCCACATTGCCAAGTGCATATAAGCGTGTGTTGCTGTGAATTTGACTCTGGAAACCTTCGAGGTCCTGATAGCGCATTCTGTGTGCGGACTTAGCCTGACAATACGACTTCGCGATGCCTACCATGCGTAAAGACTCTCCAACGAACGGTATATCCAATGGCCTCGCCACGAGCGATGCCGACAGTAACTTCAAGCTAGGGGACTTCTCGATCGACGAATACAGGCCGATCAAGGTTGTCGCGATAGGCGCAGGCTTCAGCGGGATCATTGCGGGAATCAGGTATGCAGACCTTGTCTCAGCTGCGTATGAATGCTACAAGAGCGTACGAACGGCCCGTAGGTTCCCGCAAAGAATCCCGAACGTCGAACTAACGATATATGACAAGAACGCAGGCGTCGGCGGGACGTGGTATTCCAACAAATATCCGTGCGTATACGCCTAAGACTTTGTAGCATCTTTCTTAATCGCTGCTCTACAGCGGATTGGCATGTGATATCCCTGCCCACTGCGTACATCCATCACAGTTATCCATCTCATAAAAGGTTGCTGATCTAGATCGCACTATAGTACCAGCTTACCTTCGAGCCGAAGGTCACTCTTCGACCACAATTTGCACTTTTCACCTGACTGATGTGAACACTGTCTACAGACCGACTGGTCGAGCTTCTACGCCCCCGGTCCAGAAATTCGTGCCTATCTAGAATCTGTCGTCGAGAAGTACAAGCTCATGCGCTACATCAAGCTTCAGCACCGCGTCGTGCACGCGCGGTACGACGAGCCCACAGGCAAGTGGCATCTACGCATCCGCCGACCTGTCCCTTCCTCCTCGAGCAATCCAAACAACGAAGGAAACGCAGACGTGGGCTACGAGGAGTTCGCCGATACGGCGGATATCCTCTTCACGGGTCTCGGCAGCCTCAGCCGATGGAAGTGGCCCGAGATTGATGGGTTGCGGACGTTCAAGGGCCAGTTGTTTCATACCGCTGACTTTGACGTGGGCAAGCGCACCTGGCAGGAGGCTGTCGAGGAGTGGCAGTGGAAGGACAAGACGGTCGGCGTGATCGGTGTGGTGAGCATGGGCTCCTCATAGCTTTTGCGGTAAAGCTTTAACGGCCGCGGTGCTGTACACTACAGGGCTCGAGCGCCATCCAGATCGTGCCCGCTCTGCAGCCGCGCGTGCGTAAGATCTACAATTTTGTGCGTGGCAAGACGTGGATCTCGACGCCCTTTGCGAGCGCGAAGCTCGCGGAGCTGATGAAGCGCGATCCGGATGCGGAGAACTGTGCGTGGTGATCGGTTGAACTTTCAAGTTGCACGATGTGACACTGACATCAAAATGTTTGACCTGTGAGCAGACACGTTTAGCGAGGCGGACAAGGAAGCTTTTGAGGATCCGGGGTATTATAAACAGTTTCGCCATGAGCTCGAGTCAGACCTGAACGTAAGATTTGTTCGCCTCGTGATGGGTCTGCCGACTGCTGATGACTTTCATGTCGCACAGTCCGCGCATGCCAGCACTCTGCGAGGTAGTGTGCAGCAGCAGGCCGGCCGCGATGCGTTCACGGTGCATATGCGGAAGAAGCTCGCGAAAAAGCCGTGGATCATGGATCATTGTTCGTCTCTTCGCTTCTTCGCAGATCCCCCCAATTCAGCCTTCTGACGTGTGCTTGGCATCGATTGCGAACCTTGCTAGTGCTACCCGATTTTGGCGTGGCTTGCAGACGACTGACGTCAGGGCCTGGATATCTTGAAGCTCTTTGTGCAGATAACGTATGCGACTCCTCTTTCTCCTGAATGTTTGGAATGTGTACAGACGACCCTCTGCGGCACAGGTGGACTTTGTACCAAAGGATATCAGCCGGATCACCTCGAAGGGCATCGAGACAAACGATGGCCAACATACCGATGTTGACATCATTATCTGCGCCACCGGTGGGTTTGAGATAATCATCACCATCCTCCCATATTCTTTCCACACTAACATCCGCCTCTCCGTGCTCCCGCAGGATATGACTATTCTTTCCAGTTCGACTTCCCCCTCATCGGCCGCGGCGGTGTGTCCATACAAGAAAAATGGACCCCGCATCCCTCAACATACCTGGCCGTCTGCACCGATGGGTTTCCGAACTGGTTCATGGCACTCGGCCCGAACTCGGCCCTTGGCTCCGGCTCACTGCTGGTGTTGATCGAGCGGCAGGTCGAGTATGCAATTGCCGCAGCGAAGAAGATGCAACGTGAGCGGCTGAAGAGCATCGAGGCGAAGGCGGATGCGGTGAAGGATTTTGATAAATATTTGGAGGCGAGTGGGTTGATCTGGCTCGGCGAGGAATATGAACTGAACGATATCGTCTTTTGAAGCACTACTTCCCGAAGGTCTGCTCTGTGGACTCTATCGTCGTTGATATCTGCTGACACCATCTTCACGTGCAGACTGTATATAGCGAGAAATGTAGGTCATGGTACAAGATGGGCAAGGAAGAGGGCCGCAACGTCGCGCTGTGGCCCGGTGAGCACGAACGTTCCACCAAAACATCGTTTAATGCTGAAAAGCTATGCATAGGGTCATGTCTACACGCTGTACGCGCGTATGAGCACCCCCGCTGGGAAGACTTTGATTACGAGCTTGCGGATGGCGTTCGCAACCGGATGTACTGGCTAGGTGACGGGCAGACCTACAACGAGAAGACGATGTCGGGCGATCGTGAGTGGCCGTCCCTGAATCGTCGACGTGTGCAAAGCTCATTTGTATGTGTTAGGAGCGTGGTATCTGAATGACGAGGAGGTTGATATTCCACCGGGTCAGTGGAGTGCGACGTTCGTCATACCATGAAATTGCTGATGTGTGCTACAGTTCCTGCAGACTGACTCGGCATCTGCAGGAGAGCGTTGGAATGAGGTGTTCCAGGCGACGACCTGATGTCGTATGAGGGATCGACTCAATACATTCCTAGGTGAATGCTCGTCACTGATTATCTCACTCGCAGATTCATGTTGTCGTTCGAAGTGAGCTGCCGTTATAGACGCTGGCGCGATCACAAAGCAGTATCTGGATCGCGATACCTGATTGTTCTCATGTGAGGTTGATCATATATTTTCTAATCAAAGACCAGTCGGCTATCGTCATCTCTTCTGCTATCGCCGCAGTAGTCGCTCGTCTGAGGTCATCAAACACGCATTTCCTGCATTGTACGACGTTCTGTTCATAATGCCCCAAACAGAAAGCCACTTTGGGATCGAACCTGCTATAGATGGCAGCTTCTTGCAAACGCTCGTGGCGTTCAAGTTCATATAAGATCATATGATTGCACTTTGCCAGCTCGCAGACGTCTTCCAACTGCGCCGCATTGGCATGGTTGTGGAGAGACCCCCGTAATGGTGTCCACAGGACCTTTCTTTCAGGTCGGGTTTCTATTCGCTAGACTTCCCTCGTTTCTCACTGTCACCTTCTTGCTTCGGAAAAACGTCCACCATGCATGCGATTAGCTACGGCGAAAATTCACCAATGAACAACCCTTGTCGCCGGGAGTGCATATTGAGAATCCATAGCGGCTACCGCTTGTTTCGAGCGTATCTTGTTCATGATAACACGTAAGCATGCCGAAACACTATAATACTGTACGCGCTCAGCCGCTAGCGGGATGGCCCACCGCAGTCCTGTGAACCCACCTCAAGGCGGGAGGCCAGAGCCTATACGATGCCCGACGGTTTGAGGAACGATTCTGCGACGAATGGGCTGCCCAATGGCCCCGTCGACAACAGTTTTCAGCTCGGCGACTTCGCCATCGACGACTACAGGCCGATTAAGGTGGTCGTAATAGGCGCGGGTTACAGCGGTATCATCGCGGGAATCAGGTATGCACATGAATCTCGACGCACTTGATGAGACTGTGATGCTCTATTATTCCATCAGCAAAAGTGCAAAAAGATTATAAAGGGTTTATAAGACCTTGAAAACCCCCCCTATTCTTATTTACCGTGAGCATTCTGGCCTACTAGTATAATGGATCTCTGAGTTTCATAAGAACCCCCCCTATCATTATAATGGCTTGTAAGATCGGCCATTCTGATCACGCATTATAATCGTGCCCAGGATGCATAAAATAGTTTATAATTTTACCCGACGAGTATAAGGTCCGGCCTATAATTGTAAGAATATCATATATTACAGTTCTACTCGAGTACACTCATTGTTTATAAAGTCCGTGCAATGATGTGGTGCTCCAAGTCTAAGATGCAACTCAAGAGAGCGAGGCAGCAGCAGGTAGGCATGATTGTAAGGAGGCAGAGGAGCGAGTCAAGGGCAGGCCAAAGAATAGTGCAAGCTGAGTGCAAAAGTGTCGTCCAAGTGGGATATCTCAGATGTCAAGAGGAACGGAATATGATGGAAGAGACCAGAAGTGCCGGAAGACATGACACTGAACTTCCGAGGTCCTCGCGAATTCGGTCCATGAGTGAAGGACCAGCTGTCACAAAGCACCAAAGCACTTAACCCAATTAAGGGCAAGTCTGCTTTTGTGACCTGCATAAATGATCCCACATAAAAAGCCTGCCACAAGGGCTAGGCTGAGGATGCGTGCAGTGGTATGTAGTCTGGAAAAGGGGCTCAAAGGGCCCTTAGCCTTATGCTCACAACTAGGGGGTGAATTGGCTTGTTAGGCCGCATGCAATAGAATAATGAATCTAAGGTTCTCCCTTAGATCCTCATGGGCTTATATACATGTAGGGCAG